>NW_028227257.1:83809910-84027410 GCF_978045245.1 Mus caroli | reverse complement strand
GATTAATTCACTGCTTACATTTTTATTAAAGATAAATCATTTACACATCATCTTAGATGGCTGCATACTATTCCTTTATAGAAATATACTAACATATATATGTTTTTACATTTTACACTGTAAAACCACCTCCTTTTAAAAGACTTGAAACACAGCTTTTAGAAACCCCATATATGTTAGTAGCACTGAGTTCAATTGCATTGTAAGGTAGCTAATGTTTAAGCTTCCTCTGATTATTGGCATTATTATACTTAAGTCTGACATCTGTTCTTTTCTTCCTCAAACCTCACCATCCAGAAGAACTTATGTGAACATGGAATTATAACACCAGTCATTTTCATCTTTATCCTGCTAGGCTCTGTGGAAGATATCCAGCATAATCAGAAATAATGCCTATATTCTGAACAATGATAACAAGTCATATGAAGTGAAACTTTAATTCAAAAGAAAAAATTATCATGCAGACACATGCATATACATTGCCATTCTATTACATTATAAATGGGCATATAGTTTGTTATGGGTCATCGGTGAACTATATATAGAAAATGTAGAATTTGTGTTCTTACTTAACATTGATACATTTAAAACACCTCTAACATTGGCAAAAGTACAAACCCATAGTTAAAAATGACTTAGGATATGTGATATATTTAAAGATTGAAGGTACACTTAATATTTGCTATATTGGTTCTCCATTATTGACGGTATGTATCATTTCAATAAGTATAATTTTAATTATCAATGAAAAGTAAAAAACATTCTATAATCAGGTTTTTCAAAAGAAGTGAACATAATGAAAGGATTTTAATTCCATATTTTTGGGGGAGGGATATTTTGTAGATACTGAAAAAGCTGGGGAAGGAAGCAAGCTTCCCTGGCAGGATCAGAGTCTACCAAGGTCATCAATATGTACTTACCTAGGACTTCCCCCTGTCTGTTATTCACTAAGTCTTAAGGTGGCAAACTATTAAGCCCTCAATGATCTGCTTCCCAAGCCTTGTTATTGCAAGTACATGCCACACCACACAACTTCACCCTTGTTTTCTGAAGATAGAACATGGGCTCCCATGTTTACAGAGCAATCGCCTAGCAAGCTAAGTTAACACTTCAGCCCTTAAAGTGTCTTGATCTTTTAGAACTTGGAACCTGAAACTTGTTTGCTAAGAAGACTTGGATGGAGTGATTGGGGATGACTCTCTTGCAGCTGAGTCATGTGCTCCTATATAAATGTTGATGTGAGTTGCATAGTGAGTGAAAAGGAAGGGGTGTATATTCCATGATATCTGAGATGTCATTCATGATCTCAGTGAACTAGTTAACTACAATATATGGACCATTCAGGGAGTTAAGTAAATGCCTAGGATAGAAACTCAAAATCAATTCAGTGACTGGCAGCATCTAAAAGATGGACCTTCAAAATTTAAAAAAAAAAAAATACAATAAACATAATGAGTTGACAACATTGTGTTCTAAAAGATGAAAACTATGAAGAAAAATGGTGAATAAAAAAAAAAAAAGATAAAGCCATAGGTGGAAAACTTACCTGGATTTTGACCTGAAATGATATATCATTTATGAATTATAATCATACACTTCTAAGCATTACGTAGGTATATCTGTTAGGAATGTATGTCAGTCACATAAGCGAATTTGTAACAAACCAGCTGTGCAAGGTTCAGTGTTGGGAATCTAAAGCATGTCATATCTGTTAGTATTTGTACCTGTCCCATCATCAAACCTGTGTCTGTCAAACAAAGCTTTCTCTAAGAACTACTATCTGAGAGGTAGGGAGGCACTGTTGCCCTACTTCAATTCCCAGCATCCACATGGTGACTTAAAACCAACCCTAAATCCAGTTCTGAGAACATCTGAAGAACTCTTCTGCTTTTCTTAGGCAGTAAGTACACACACTGGACACATTCATAGAAACAGATAAAAACTTGCATAACAAAATAAATTAATCCTTAAAAATTCATAGGTATTAAAGAAGTAATTTCTCTTGCTTTGAAAACTTTTTGCACACCTACCAAGCACAAACACTTTGACCCCTTTTAATAATGCATTTATCTGTGTGCCATTAGTTTACACAATCTGTGAATAATAATAAACAGTGTTTGATTAAAGCATTCTAATTAATCCAAGGGGGCTTATGCATAATGCATATTTATTACAGAGCTAGATTCAATCATTTCAATTTGGCAAATACACGTATTTAGAACTACTAAAGAAAAGTTATTTGTCAGTAGAATACTTTTTTAATTTTCTTAGCTTACATACCAAGGAACAGAGTTCATCTGTGGTGACTAAGTTTATTCCATAGATATTCAAATTCAAAACCAACATAAGGAGGGCATTTACTGTCTCTGCTTCCTGGTCACCATGATAAGAGCTGCTGAGTTCTGTATGCCCTTGAACCATGATGCTCTGAGACATTCTGAATCAAATACCTGAGAAATTGAAGTTCTTTGAAGTATTAGTCTCATCAATGAAAGAATTTATAAATGGACTTACATGGAAGCTTGAGAACCATTTAATTATTTTGGGGAAAACAGGACAGGCAAGCATAAATCTTGGTAAAAGAAGCAGTTTTAGGCAAGGAACAATTGTACACTCTCTGTGAGGTCCTTACTCTAAAAATAGGGAATACAGACTAAATCCAATTCAAATAAAACTACAACACAAAACAAATGATCACACCAGGCAGGCTGTCCAGATTCTGGGGTCATATGCCTCTTCTGCTATACTGTTCCTCCCTTTGATTTTGGACTCTTTATGCTCTGACAGTAAAAGTAAAAGTATGTAAATTTCTGTTTGATTCAAAGATTACAGTTACATTTTCCTTAGGTATCAAAAGACATGGTAAAACTATGGAAGTCTGACTAAGATGAGCACGATCCTAAGTTTAACTCTGGGCGTTGTTAAGAAAAACATCAAACAACGGCCTTTTCTATTAATATCATATATATTTTCTATGTTGTTATAAGATTGTATTATGTGTCTTCACTCATTGTATTATATGTCTTGAACCCAAGCTGATAGATGTTTTCTCATTTAATACCATATAAAACATGTAATTTCTAATATTGCTGTTGTCATGAGAGGAAATAGAACCAGACAGTTAAAGTTTACCATTAAACAGTTTACTCTTGATATCAATTTATTATGTTTCCCCTCTCTTATAGTTGATGCCTTAGTTAGGGTGAAGACCACATACAGTATGTATGGAGAACTTGTAGATATCTCAGTGGTAAGAGCACTTGCTCCAAAATCTGAGTACCTGATCTCTATCCCATGTAATCTCTTGTTGAAAGGTGAAAATCAACTCCCACATGTTGTTCTTTGACCATCACATACATACCATGACACATATATGCCTTCATTCACAAAAGCATATCCACTATCCATATGAAAAATAACTAGTCGAACTATAAAGTATGCATATGAAGTGGCATTCTTCTTGACTGATTATAAGTACTGAAGAAATACACTATCATGAATTTATAGAATATAACATTAGACTTACCATCAGCACCAGGAAATAGCAACAAAACAAAACAACAAACAAAACTAGTCTGGAACCTAATTATTGAATTATTATTTTTCATACATTAACCATCCATTCATTACTTATGAAAATGAATCTCTTTCACAAGTAGGTATTAGTAAGCAATAGAAAAAATAAAGCAGAATGAATTAGGCCTAAGCATTTGAAGACAAATATCCACACTCCCACTCTAAAGTTTTAAATAGATATTCGGCCACTTCTACAAGGCATAATTGTTCAGGTGAAACAAAACCTTGAAACATAGTATTAAAAGAAAAATATAAATTAATAATATAGTGTGATATCTACCATTAAAAATCATTTTAAGAAACTAACCCAACAGCAAGTATAATTAAAATGTTGTTCCTTCATCATGTTTACATCCCAATTTCTATTCAAATTACTCCATTTATAAGAAGAAATCCAAAGTAGCATTTTGCATTGGCCACATCTCTTAGTCACTTTGCTGAATGAAAAGCTCACTGCCCAAAACAAAATTTTGTTAATTTTTCACAATATGATGATTGGGTAAATGATTTTGATTTTGGTTTTCTTACTGACTTAGAACACAAGCCACAGATCTATCGATCTATCGATCTATCTATCTATCTATCTATCTATCTATCTATCTATCTATCTATCTATCTATCTATCTGGCTAGGATATTATTTTATTATTATATATATATTATCTATCTATCTATCTATTTGGCAGTGCTCTCTGCCCTCCTTTCTTTTTCCATTCCAATATGATTTTGCCTTTAGAGAAAATATTTTTAGTCAGCCACTATCAGCACTCGTGTAACTAGTAATCTTCTATTTGCTCCTTGTTTGTCAAAGATTACTGGGTAAAAGGCCAGTTACACACTGGAAACCTCGACTCAGTCCAGAGATATCTCCACAAGACAGACTTCTGAGCATGAGGTTCTTTGGTAATCTCATCACAGCGATGCGCTATTGACTGCCCTTGGCCCCTATAGATTCGTCCCTCTCCCATATGGAAAATATGTTGACTTCCAGTTTTCACAAGTCTCCTCCCATCAAGGTATCAAGTTTGATGTCTATAACCTTATAATCACCTTAAGGTTCAGATAGAGAGGATGCTTCTCTTTTGCAAGGCTTTCTGTTCCAATGTCTTGTAAGCTATTAAAACTATTTGGTGCTTCCTACCATAACTATTGCTTCAGCTTTACAAAGTCATTCTTCACTTTGTTTATATCCTGAAGTTACTAGTTAAGTTGAGATTCATTTATTTTGAGAGTGTGTAGGGAATGAATATCTTAAACTGTGTAAGTATTTTATTTATTTTATATTTTTCTCTTAGGTCACAATTTTCTGCTTTACTTTTGAGCTTTTACATATGCAGCTCACATTGTGCCAGTGACATTTATATTTTTATTTATTCTTTGAAAATTATACAGGTATCTTGATAACATTTACCTCCACATCCCCTTTCCACACTAAGTAGGAACCACTAATCAATCTCTCTCTCTCTCTCTCTCTCTCTCTCTCTCTCTCTCTCTCTCTCTCTCTCTCTTAACATAGTGTCTTATTATTTTGTAACTCAGTGAATTGCATTAATGCTGCCTGTGTGCTTTTGAGTATGGAGCCATCCAACAGGGCATGGGCAACCTACTAGTGACTACTACCCTAAAATTTGTTTGAGTAAGGGTCTTACTGTATAACCCTGTGTAACTTGAAATTCACTATGTAGAATATACTAGCATTCAACTCACAGTGATTCACCTGCCTCTGCTTTGGGCCTGGGATTTCTAATGTGTTTCAGTAAATCTAAGCCAATGCTGGAATTTTTAAGTGACTCAGCCTTGTGTGTGTAACCACTAATGCTGTTGTTTCCAGGCCCTCCTCCCTGTCACTCGGCTCTCACATTCTTTCCATCCTGTCTTTATCAGTGTGCCCCAAACTTTAGCCTACCAGGGGCAGATTGATATAAATGTTAGATGCATAGCTGATAACACTCACTCATTTACTCTCAGCATTTTAAACAGGTATGAATCTCTGCTTTAGCCACTACTCACTGAAAAGCTTTAATTTTTATGAAGTAATTGTAGGTGGGCATATGAAATGGTATTTTCCCTTTCATTGATGATCACATACAAACACTCCAGTCCTTCAAAGATTCCATCAGGTTATCTGCATACAGCTTTAAACTATCCAAATATCCAAAAATATTACTTTCTTACATGCCTATGGGCCGTGCTCCTCCTCACATAAACCCTGGGGCTCTTACACTCTAGCCTGTTGACCTTGTGTGCTAATTTATTGCATCCTGAATTTATATGTATTTTTTTCCTAAGAATCCATAGAAAGAAAATGCATTCTGATCTGCGAAGATGGTAGATAATAAAACCATGAATATCCCAGCATTTATTTCATAGAATTTCCAAAAGCTGTCAGGTTAAGTGAAAAGATTAATGAACAGAGGAAGTACTGATTGAATTTTTAATTCAAAAATAATGTTTTAACTCATAAATAGTCAATGACAGAGTAAATATCATTCATGTTAATGACCAACTCTCTGTGATTTTAGAAAGAAAATTGTAGTTTTTAAATTCTGCAAAGGAATCTGATTAAGAGTTTAGGAAATTTCATTTCTGAATTTAAGAGCACAATTCTTATTAAGATAATGGTTTTGTTAGTAAGTATTGAAGATTGAAAAAAATTCGTTGGCTCATCAAAAGAGTGTAATGAAACACTTATAAAGAAATTGTTAGAGTTACAACATTTGGTTATGTTTTCCTCTATTAAAAAACTTATAATTGAATGGGATTGAATTGGAAGAGATGAAAGAATTCTCTCTCTTTAATTCTACCTACCAGAGACAGGTAGGTAGAAAACATTTTTTTTCATCTTAGTTTTTATTTACTTTAAACATTCAAGATATTATATATATATATATATATATATATATATATATATATATATATGACTGTTTTGTCTAAAAGTTCATCAGTGCACCATGTCCATACCAAGTATCAGTAATGGTCAGAAAATGTCAAACTTGTCAGATCCCTTTGACTGGGCTACAGATGGTTGTGAGTACCTATGTAGGTGCTGGAACACAATCTCATGTTCTCTGTAAAAACAATATATGATTATGTGATTTTTATGTCTGAGCTACCTCTCTATGCTGTCTTTCTATAAGTATTTTAGTTTCACAAAATATAATTATATTGTTCCCACCTTCCCTTTACTGCATCTAAGATCTTCCATTTCCCTTACCTCCAACTCATCCCTTAATCTCAGACTCCCTTTCAAATCAATGGCCTATTTTCCTTTGATTATTCTTATTGTGTGTGTGTGTGTGTGTGTGTTAGAGACAACCTGCTGAATCTCTATATCTTCTTTCTTTCTTTCTTTCTTTCTTTCTTTCTTTCTTTCTTTCTTTCTTTCTTTCTTCCTTTCTCTCTCTCTCTTTCTTTTGCCTTTCTTTCTTTCTCTTTCTTTCCATCCTTCCTTCTCTCTCTCTCTCTCTCTCTCTCTCTCTCTCTCTCTCTCTCTCTCTCTCTTTCTTTCTTTCTTTGTGTGTTTATTTATTTTTTTTTTTGAGACAGTCTTCCTTTGTATAGCTCTGGCTGTCCTGAAACTCACTATGTAGACCAGGCTGGCCTCGAACTTAGAAATCTGCCTTCCTCTGCCTTCCAAGGGCTGGGATTAAAGGCATGTGCCGCCGCTGCAGGGATGAGTCTCTATATTTAAATATGTATTCCACATTGTCATCATTTCTAGTCAATGTACTATGTAGCCAAACAAGAACTGAATTTTTTTCTCCCTAGATAGAACTTCCTACTCATTAATCAGATTTTCAGCATCATTCTTTACCTTGTAAATTCCTGGGTCTTTGGTAATCACAATTTATTTTATAGTCAAGCTCTATGAAATCAGATTAGATTCCATGCATTGGTGATATCATGCAGTGCTTTTCTCTCTATGCCTTGCACAGTTCCATCTATCTTGTTCTAAATGACAGACTATTCTCCCTCATGTACCCCACCTCATCCATTCATTGCTTGACAGACTTACTTGTTTCTGTGTTGTGGATGTAGTGAATGCTACTGTAATTACAGGGAGTGTATGTGTCACTTTGATATCCCAATTTCACCCTATTGCATATACTGATGTGTGAGATTGCTAGATTATATCCAGTTCCATTTTTAATTTATTGAAAAACCTCCATGTTACTTCTGATTAGACCTACTAATTTAATTCCCACCCACTGTGGATGAGAGTCTCATTTTTTCATATCTTCAGAAGCACCTTTTTAAAAAAAAATATGTCACAAATATTTATTGTCATAGGTATTTTATATGTCATAGACACTGAAGTCACACCTTGTATAGTTTTGATTCTCATTGCCCTGATGGTTTGTAATTTTGATATGTTTACCATGCACCAGTTAGCCATTGTTTGTCTTCTTCTGATAATTATCTACACAGATGATTTGTGATCATTTTTAAATAAGATGCTGAGTATTTTTATTGATATAAATATTTTAACATAATATATGGAAAGATTATTATTCAAAATCAGCAAAATTTCTGCAGATGGCTGAAAAATCATGCTACAGAGGAAAATTTGAGTGAACTTTGGAAGCTAAGAATTACTAGCTTTATCATATATTCCAGTGAGGTCAGGAGTGTAGTCAGTGATAGGATTTGCAGAACCCCAATTTGAAACTAAGTCTGGGAACCTTATGTAAATCTAAACTTGCTTGGCAGCAAGACACAATGACTCTGAGTACAAAATTGACTCTCCTTGAAGAAACTTCCAGACAAACTATCTGCTCTAACATTTTGTAGAAATTTACAATTGTTTTGAAACATTTTTGGAGGATATACAGTTCTCTTGACATTTCAGTGTATCTTAGGTTGTCTGTTAACTATTTTGTCTATCTAACATATAATTTTTTGATATCCACAGTTCCCTGATTTTGTGCTGTTTTGTTGAATAAACAATTAAGGAATCCCATGAAAAAAAGTACATCTTAAATAATAGCAATAAAAATATTAATATGATTAAACCTGTTTCTCACCATGAAGGTGACAATTAAATGTTTTAAAAATATTTGTGAATGTTCATGTTTGTATACTGTATTCACTATGTGTTGTCTGTGTGTCCAATTTTATGTATGGTTATGAATATTTATTTGCCTCTGTGTGTGTGTGTGCGTGCTTGTATGTAAATGTGAACCATGACCTTCTTCCCTTTTTTGAGGCAGAATCTCTATGATATTACCACTGAATAAACCAATGTTAGAGTTGTTAGGGATTCTATTGTCTTTACCTCCCATTTTTCTGTAAGAGCACTGAGATGAAAGATACATCTACTATAGTGTCTAGGTTCTTTGTTGGTTCTAAGGAGTGGAAATCATGGCCTTATGCTTGCCTGCCAAATGCTGACCCAGTGAGTTATACACAGCACACTATCAAGTGTTTTTATCTCAGGGTCTTTTTGTTGCTTTTTCTTCAATCATCAAACTTTTATTTCAGAGTAAACAGATGGATACATTACAGGTAGTTTCCAAAATAAATACCTGCTTTAGTTTATATAATAATTCTAATTAGTGGAAAACCTCAAAGCATCATTCATTTTCAATAGAATAGTAAGCACAATGGAACAGAACAGATTATGTCTAAAAGAGAGTTGGAAGAAAATTGTGTGCCTAGAGTGCCTAGAGTTTCACCTTTTCCAGAATCACTTCAACCATTGGCAGCAGGTACAAATAAAATCATCCTAGCATGGAGACATATGTTTTTAATCCCAACATTCATGAGAGAATGGAAAAGAGATCTTTGTGAATGTGACACCAGCCTGGCTGTAAACATAGTGAACTGCAAAGGGCCTCATATAGTAAGATCTTGTCAATAATAATAACAATAATAATAACATAATAATAATAATAACAACACTGAGACTCTTGCAGCTAGCTTTAACAGAGCCTGTAGAATATAACAAGACCTAATCAGTATATTGTTCTCTACTCCATATTGAGGTGTTGAACTGCTCCCAGGGCAAAGGCTAGATGTGTCCTATGTATGTCTGCTGAGTTTTCAGATATTTTCCGGATGCACCATTTCTCTGCTTCCCTTGGTTCACACCCAGAATTTGGGACGTTTACTTTTACATCTCCATTTCTCCAAATGTCCAATATAATTTTCCAAGTTTGAAGGGTGCATTTCACCTGTGCCACTAATTTTATTTTCTTCTGCCTTTGCTTCTTCTTGAAGCCACTCTTGGGTAATGTTTAAATTTCATGTTTGTGTAAATTGAGTGAATGAAAGCATTCATTGCTTTTGTTGAAGCTGCTTCCACTTTCACACTCAAGAAAATGGCCCCTTGAATCCTTGAATGTTTTCCACCAGAACTCATTGGCTGACTGGAATCTACCTATGCACTTCTTATCTGTGTTGACAATAGTTGTCCTTTGATTCTGGTACCATTTGTTTCCTTATTATCTTATTTTTTAAACCTATTTTTTCTTTTTTATTATATATTTTCTTCATTTACATTCAAGTGTTTTCCCCTTTCCTGGTTTCTCCTCCTAAAACTCCCTATCCCTTCTCCGCTTCCCCTGCTCACCAACCCACCCACTCCAGCTCCATGGCCCTGGCATTCCCCTATACTGGGGCATAGAGCCTTCACAGGACCAAGGGCCTCTCCTGCCACTGATGACCAACTAGGCCATCCTTTGCTACATATGCAAATGGAGTCATGAATCCCACCATGTGTATTCTTTCATTGGTGGTTTAGTCCTTGGGAACTTTGGGGTTACTGGTTAAAAAAGAAAAAAGAAAAAGAAAAGAAAAGCAAAACAAAACAAAACATTGTCTTGCAATGAATCCTCTCTAGGCAGATCATTCAGATCATTCTGATAGGACTGAGTTAAAAAAAATAGATTAAATAAATTCCTATTACCAGCATACATCTAATGTGTTCATTTCAGTGGATCTCTCAATATAATAGCTTCCTGGGTAGAATTATACAGTGTTTGAAGGAATAAAAGACAGTTTTTAGTCGGATAAATACCATGAAAAGGAAGCACGCAAAATTCTTTTATTTATTTTTTTACACTCCATATTCCATTCCCTGCCCCTCCCATCCACCCTCCTACTGCATCACATCCCACCCTCCTTCCCAGGCCTCTGTCTCCATGTGGATGCTCCCACCTCAACTGCACCTGAACTCTAAACTCCCTGGAGCCTCCAGTCTCTTGACGGTTAGCTGTATTATCTCTGAATGAACACAGACCCAGAATTCATCTACTGTATGTGTGTTGGGGGCCTCATATCAGCTGGTGTATGCTGTCTGTTTGGTGGTCCAGTGTTTGAGAGTTCTCAGGGATCCAGATTAATTGAGACTGCTGGTCCTCCTACAGGATCTCCCTTCTCCTCAGCTTCTTTCAGTCTTTCCTAATTCAACAATAGGGGTCAGCTGCTTCTGACCATTGGTTGGGTGCAAATATCTGCATCTAACTCTTTCAGCTGCTTGTTGGATGTTTCAGAGGGTAGTCATGGTTGTGAGCGCTCCATAGTCTCAGTAGTAGTGTCAGGCCTTGGGACCTCCCCTTGAGCTGGATCCCATTTTGGCTCTGTTGCTGGACTTTCTTTTTCTCAGGCTCCTCTCCATTTCCATCCCTGTAATTCTTTCAGACAGGACCAATTATGGGTCAGAAGAGTGACTGTGGTATGGCAACCCCATCCCTCACATGCTGTCCTGTGTTCCTAGAGGTGGAATCTATAAGTGCCCTATCTGTACTGTAAGACATTACTTCTAGGATCCCTCCGTTTGAGTCTTGAGCATCTGTCACCTCCCAGGTCTCTGGTGCATTCTAGAGGGTCCCCCCAACCTCCTATATCCAGAGGTTACCTATTTCCATTTTTCTGCTGGCCCTCAGGGCTTCAGTCCTTTTCCCTCACCCAATAACAGATCAGGTTCCCCCAACTCTCCCCACCCTGTCTACTTTCCCTCCCAGGTCAACAGGACATGCATGGTATATATCCACTAGTAAGTGGATATTAGCCAAAAAAAAAAAAAAGGACAGAATAGAATATCCAAGATATGATCCACAGAACTCAGAAAGATCAACAATCTGAAGAGCCCAAGTGAGGACGCCTCAGTCCCACGTGGGAGAGAGAAGAAAGCAATCACAAGTGGGGAGGGAGGAAAGAAATAGCTATCCTTTTTAATTCTTTACTTTTTAAGTGATATTTTAATTAATTATTAGAGAGTTTCATGCAATGTTGTCTGCATATTACCACTCCCCCAAGATCCTCCTGTAATGACTCTCCACACATTCCTCCTCTTCATTCTTCTCCTCATTATTTTCTTTTCTTTCTTTTTTTTTTTTTTTTTTTGTCTTTTTGTTTTGTTTTGTTTTCTGAAATAAGTCCAGTGTGGACTTTCCTGCTAGTTTTGAAGTGGGGCCTGCCCTAACATGTGGCTTCCCTACTAGAGGTTACATCATTTAAAGAAAACTGGCTCCACATCTCCCAGCAGTTATCAAGTACCAACAGCTTCCCAGCAAGTGGTGGGCTTTTATGCATTCATGTAGGTACTTCCAAACATTGACCTAGGAGAAAAGAAATGAGAACTGAATTCCTAAGTTTGTCTCTTCACCTCCATCGTTCACTGCAGGCCGTGGAGTCCATATAAACCATACCTACTGATCAGCCATCTGAAGTACAGAATGACATAGAGACTAGGGAGTAAATGTAACCAGCAGACTTCTGAGTACTTACCACTATACCTGGGATGCGTTAGATATTTGTTGAATAAACAGCATGGGTAGACTGATAAGTAATTGTAAAGAAAACTGTTTATTTTTTTCATGTTAAATGAACATTCATTCTTTATTTTTGGCAGTTCACTTTCTCCTATCACTCTCAGCTAGAAACATTTATGATTATAGAAGTCTTGTCAGGTGGTGGTTGACTTTTTTCAAATATAAAGGCTCTAAGGATAAATGTATTAGTAACTTTCTATATATAATGTGGTTCGGCAGTGTGATAGTCTGGGATATCTGTAAACTAGAGGATAATTTGTGCCATTCGTTGTACTCTTTGTTGTATCATTCAAGGTGAACACAGCCTCATCAGCCTCACAGGACAGGATCCACCCAAAACTGACATTTCCCTAATTTCTGGTGATTTTGTGCTCTGGACTCCATTACTCTCCTGTTCTTTCTGTCAATTTATTTATATCCTTTAGATAAAGTCATTTTCTGCTTCAGTTAGCCCCATTCATTTTCACTGTTTGCATAGTGGGAAAACACTTAGTGTTTATTCCAAAGACCTAGAGTTCAGAATTTGCTCTTTAAACCTTAGATAAAAGGATACTGATGACAGTTTGAAGGTAGAAGTTTCTATATAATCTTGTATTTGCCATTTTTTTCATAGTCAACATTCAAAACCCAATGTTGAAAATTAAAATAATGTCTTTTTACCTAATTATTGAATAATCACAATTTCAATAGTTGAGATATGTTAGATATGATTTTTTCTAAAATGGGTGAGTTCGGTTTTAACTTCTACCAGGAATCTACTAAGAAACCTTTCTGGAAAAGTCCCATTCGTAATCCTCAACAACATCGTCTTACTCATAGGAAACATAAATTTTAGCTGTAAACTTACATTTGCTTGTTTTTAACATTGTCTCCATTTGCAGTCCAGGCTGACTTTAAATTCGCACTTAAACTCGATAGCTCCTTGCATCTGTCTCTGTTGAAATTACAGGCATGTACTACTACATTCAGCTGATATGGTACATTTAAAAGTATATTCTGTCCTAATAACTTGATAATTTAGAAAAGCCTTTTCATGGCATGACTTCAGGAGAATCTTTAGCACATTATTAAGATGAAATTCAGGACTGAAGAGACGGTTCAGTGGTGAAGAGCACTTACTGCTCTTCCAGACATCCTGAATTTAGTTTCCAGCACCCACATGGTGGCTCACAAGCATTTATAACTCCAGGCCTAGGGAATTCACACCCTTCTCTGGCCTCAGTGGGCTCCTGCACACATGCATTAGAGATCTATACAGACATCCAAGCACAAGGTCATGAACATGTGTGCAGGTGCGCACATGCAAGCACACACACACACATCTTTTACAATAACAAAACAACATAGAACAGCAAATGTTTTCCTTCAGTTACATTTTTGGGGCAAATTTGCTTAACTAATGTGATGATAAATCATCTTGCTCAAAAACAATACAAAGTGTTTTGTGTCTTTTGTGTTCTTTTCCAGAAAACATTAAATTTCTCTTAGAGTGGCTTTGCCATTCATTCACTATTGAGACTAGGATAGATAATTGTTCAAGCCGTGTGTTTTATTATAGGTTCTTTTCTACAAGACAGAGATAACTGTAGTGGTCACCTTAGAAAAAGTGGCTGTAGCTCGCTCTAGAGAGAGAACGCCCTATAAAGGAGGACTTAAATGATCTGCTATGCAGTGCAGCCAAAGTTATGCCTGACATTTAAAGAATAATTGATAAATACCTGGCTAAAAGATAAAACAATACCATCAGCAAGTAGCTAAATAACAATTATAGTAATTATATAATAAATTTCATAATAATAAATATTAGTAACAGTAGTAGTACTAATAAACAATACAGAAATTCTGTGAAATAAAATGGAAAATGAGATGGAAAACAAAGAAGAGTTAGAGTGGAATAAAATGTTTCAGCTGGTTTGCTAACTTGTATACTCTCCTTAAGATGATCATCTCTCATATTGGCTATGCCTTTTACAAAGCCTCTTAAGTAAAAAACAAGCAAGAACAAAAGGAAAGAAAGGCAGACAGCCAAACAGACAAGCATTCTCAGAAAGGACACATTTATTGGATGAATATAGATGAGATGGGTTTCTTTCTGATGACTGTAAACAGAGTGAGGCAATGAGCCACACCCTTAACAATGCCATTACACTCAATGATGAGTTTTGTTCTTCCTTTATTTATTTATTTACTTATCTTTTAGCAAACTTCAGTTTAGGTCAATGGCATCACTATGCAGTTTGCTTCCTTAACAGGACAGCTTTCTGGTATATTACAAGTGGGGAGGTTGAAGATGTGGCAGAAAAGGGGGAGAGGGGCCGGTGGAAATAAGAAAGTTGACTTGCATTTTCAGAGGATAAAGGAACTGTTTCCTTTCCGGGCTCCGGAAAGGTATGGTACATGGGGAAATTAATGTACAAGTTTAGAGAATAAATAAATTAAGTCCCACAATAGTAAATGTAGGGCATACAGGGACACATGTAAAGTTGCAAATGGAGAAGGGAGCAGATAGTGACAAAGTCTAAATAAAGAACACGTTCAGGTCTGAACACTTGGCTTTTGTGAGAAAGCACTACGACAGTAACTGCTCTGCTGTCTTTGACTCTTGTTCCCATATTTCCGCTTTCAGAATCAAGGGATGGGGTTTTTGGATGCTTAGAGTTCAATCTGTAGCTTCTTGGATGTCTGACAACTTTGAGATGGGAAGGAGTTGAGGAAGCTGTCAAAATAAATTGCCCTCATAAGGCAAAAGAGTCAAGCTCTGCATTCTTTTCCATGCTGGGAGGGAAAGTCTGTAGTCAGCTCAAATGTAGCCCTGTGCTTCGGCAGCCCGCTGCATGGGGGAGATATATTGGCCAAGGGTGAATATTCAAGGGCACAGGTTTGGGATCCTTATGCCCTTCTTAAATTTTTTTGTGTTTTGTTTTGTTTTGTTTTTCTTCAAGTAAGTCAGTTTTCTGTCCCTAGGGCAAGGTTTTAGGATTTGAACGTTCATGATTAGTAAAGGAATGAGATATGTTAGTAGTAGTGATTTTTAACAATAGTGTCTTAGCTCCAAGCCCCATCTCTAGAACAGTCACCTCTAACATAGCAGGACTATTTTCCAATAGTATGTAGAATGTAAGATGAGGCTGTCATCAATGACTTTCAGTCTTTAAGTGTTAATTCTCTTCCCATTGCAGTATTTCTCAAAAGCAACATACTATTACTTTCAGGATTTAGTGACTTATATTTTCCTTCTTTAGTATTATTTTTTATTGTTAAAGAATTTCATACATACATGTAGTGTCTTTCGATCAGTTTAGCATCTTTTGCCTCTCCTCTAACCCCTGTCTACCCACACCACCGCTTTTTCCTGCCAACTTCCTGTGCTGTTTATTGCTTTTTGTTTGTTTTTATTCTTCCCTCATACATTACATCCCAAGCAGTTTCCTCTCCCTCTACTCTTCCCAGTTACCCATCCTACTCCTTCCCCCAATCTACTTCTTCCTCCTCCTTCATTTCCCTTCAAAAATGATTAGGCCTACCAAGGCTCTCAACCCAACCCAGCATAAGAAGATACAATAAGACTACACACAAACTCTCACATCAAGGCTCGGCAAGGCAATGCAGTTGGGGTAAGAGGGTCCCAAGCACAGGTAAAAGAGTAAGACACATCTTCACTCCCACCATTAGGAGTCCCACAAAACAGTAAGGGAACAACAATTACATATATGCAGAGGACCCAGCACAGCCTCATGCAGCTCAGTGATGGCCTCTTCAGTCTCTGTGAGCCTTAAAGAGCATGGCTTAGTTGGTTCTGTGGACATTGTTCTCCTGGTATCCTCTACAGCTCTGCCCCATACAATTCTACCTCCCCTTCTTCTGCTGGTATTTCTGGAGTTCTGGGTAAAGGGACACAACAGAGATCTCCAATTTGGGAGCTCTCTGCCTAATGTTTGTCAATAATATAATTCTTATCACAGTTTCTTCTCTCCTCTCCATCTACTTTTCTAAATTTATGTGAATTTTAATGGATCTGTCTCTGTCTTAGGGGCATTCACTGATCACTGTTTATTCATTGAAAATAGATTAATTCATTGTTATGTAAATAAACATGAATATATATGTCAGCAGTTGCAGTGCTATTGTTAAAGAGGACAAGATTTTTTTATGTCTTCTCTCTGCCCTCTAGCAACTAATCATTTCACATTTAAACCCCCAGCACATTTTAAAACATGCAGAAAATCTCCTTTGTGAGTTGCAGAGTGACTTTCAGGAATGCTCTCTGCCTGTGGTACACTTTAGACAAAACCATTATCCCCCCAAACCGATCGGTAATGACAGAACACATGCCGTGTAATGTAAACTCACAGCCCGGTGCTGCGCAGGCATGATTAGGCTGTCATCTTCCCCAACAGCAGCCACAGGAGGAGAATACAAAAGTAAAATCATCTGATTTATTACAGGCCTTTTGTAGAGGAGTTGGCACTCTTATGCAATTGACATTTTTGTTTGTGTTGCTGAACCATGAGTTGAGAACTAATTTAAATTAGTTAATTCACAGTCTACAAAAATACTGTTAATAAAATGAAGTCATCTTTATGTTCACTGCTTCAGTGTGTTTTGCCAAAAATATAAATCATTAATTTTAAATTTTGATTATGGTTTTATATATTGTTTGCGAAACTAAAATTAGAATATGTCTGAATCTAGAAGGAAGCTGACACTTCAGAATATTTACTTGTTCTCTACCGTTAATCCATATCTTTTTATATTTTATCTGAAAATACACTAATTCTATGTAATCATACATAAACATGAACAAATATGTATACATGTCGAACACGTATTTTTGCACATGGTGGTTTTTTGGCTTTTCATATATCTTAGAGGAAATTATAATATCCAGTGAGAAATCAAAATCACCAAGTTCTTGAAAATTTCCTGGCTTTAAATTTTATTTGAATTAAAAATAATTCTATCTCTATGCTTTCCTTCCTGGATGTGATCATTAAAGAAGATATATGTATCCAGACAGTGTGGGAACATGGGAGAAACTGAATTGACAGAGGGCTGCCTGTCATTCCTAAGAGAACCAGAAGAGTGGTTACAACATTTCAAGGATACAAAAATCGGACTTGTTCTTTGGCTTGCTCAAAGCCATTACTCCAAATCTCCTGATTTAATTATGGGATGCTACAAAGGAGTGACAGAGAAAAATTTTGAAGAACTGCAGCCTTCATACAGACAGCCCAGGCATCTCTGCCCATCTGACAGACAGAGGAAGGCACTCCCCAGCTCCTTCAGCTCTTAGTCTTCCTGTTTCATACTGTCAAGGAGATGCTGTCTCCTGTCAGAGTGCTGGCTCTCCAGGAGATGCTCAGATTAGAAACTGTCCAGAAAGATTTAACATGTTTTCTGCCACTGGACAATGGGGGCTGGGATGTAAGCATTTTACTTCACTGCATGCAATTGGCATCTTGAAGCATTAGTTTGTCAAAATATTGACAGGTCCTGGATGTTGGCATTGTGGGTTCATTTCCTTCCCAAATGGTTAACTCATGAAATTAACCTTCTCTGAACGTCTGCTTGCATTTTGAAGGGTTATCAGATACAGATGAGTTGAGTAAATAAATAATTTCATTACGTCTAACATACTTTCTTCTCATCTCTCATTTTATTTTCTTTTAGATAGACTTTAGTAGCCTTGGCTTTCTATCAGGAATACTGAATTTGAGACCTGATGAGATTGTAATAAATTCTCTTATTTCTCTTGCATATTTTCTGGGAAGAGTCTTTAGCTAAAACATTTTTTTTCTGGAAGATGCATAAAAGGATATTGATAAGCAATGTTTGTATCAATACAGATTTTATACATCAAAACACATGTAAGATTTTTTATGGGGTGCATTTCTATATCCAGGTTTTATCTGTGTTCCAGAAAATAAATGGCTGCAAGTTCTCTGAGCCCCAGCAAAGTCAGGTCAACTTTTCAAAATAAAGGACAATATGAAAAGAGGGGTTACTAAGGAAATATTCTGTTGGTTTTGAATTGATGATTTGATTGATTATATAGCTAAAAATCGTAGAAGCTTTAGGACCAAGGAATGTGGAGTTTCATTAGTTTTTTTTTTTTTAATCTGTTTTTGTTTCTGATGGTGTGTGAAATCTCCTCTGATGACTTCCTATAACCTCACTCAGTGACAATACCTATTATGATAATTTCTTCCAATTCTTAATTATAGAAATTGCTTTGTCTGTGATTGTTTGAAATTTTTGCAAAGAACAGAAAAAATAAGGGCATGAAAACAGTCTTTTGGAATCAAGAACCATCAGTTACTATTTTCTTCTGAGTCTCAATCTATCTCTATCCCCCACCCCACACAATTACTTAGTAATTAAAAAGATTAAAACAAAACAAAACAAAACAGCTAAGTATCTGAAAGTCCTATTCCTTTCCTATGTTGGAGAATGAGTCAAGTTGGGAAGGAAGAGCTAAGAAACATGACATGTAAGTTGAGAAAACTCAATGATTTTTACTATCTCCCCATTATCAAAATAAAAATGATATTATTTTGTTTTCAAGAGAGATGCATCCTCATGTATAGCAGGCTATCTTTGAACATCTATGTAGCCCAGGGAAGATTACCTTAAATTCTTGACTCTTCTGCTCCTTCTTGTCAAATGTTTGATTACACATGTGTGATATTATGCCTGCCTAAAAAGAACATTTCTTATTTCAAAATTAGCATGATTAAGAAGGACATCCACGTGGAGACAGAGGGTGGGGAGGAGGTATGGGATGTGGAACAGTCAGAAGGTGGATCAGGTGAGGGGAATAAAATATGGAGAACAAAAAAAAATTAAAAAAAGAAAAAAATAGAAGAAAAAAGAAGTAAACCCAGGTCGTCACTCCTGTGTGCCATTCTCACTGGCAGCTCTCCTTGCTTTTAGAGTTTGGAGGTGCTCAGTGAATGTGGATAAACTTCTCTTCTTTAGGTACTTTTCACTGATTATTAACTCGGTACACCAAGCAGGTGAACTTTCTGGTTAGGTCATTCATTATTATAGATGTCAGTCAAGATAAAGATCTGGGACGTCAAAGCATATGATTTTCTTCTTCTCATTTAAAGTATATTTCTTAGAGAAATATTTAGAATCACTTAAAGTGAAGATAATTAGTCATGAGTCAATGATTCAAATGAAAAGCAAAGTTTTCTCAATTAGCAGGATACTAATGGCTTTATGAACATGCAGTTTTAATACCTCCAACTATATAAAATTCTCAAACCAATGGGAATTATATGTTTGACAAGAACATATATTGATAAACTTGTTCTCTGAGTCATTCTTAATAAATAAGCATGAATCTTCTCAAGTTCTACTCAAATATAGAGGGTTAATGGTATACCCTTAGGCTATACTCAGAATCATAGCCAAGTGGTAAGATCTGATTCATAAATTAAAGAATATTGGGAAACTTTGTCCAAAGCCAATTCCAGTAAGAATGTAGTGTATAAATGGGATGCTAGAGAGAATTCTAGCAAAACATAGGAAAGTGCTATATTATAGCATAGTCCTAGACTATAGACATCATATAGTACTAGACTAAAGAATAAATGAACATGTAGACCTATACATGAATGCCATGTGGGTCATGTTGCTTAAAGACTAAGGGTGCAAGTGAAGGATGATGACACAGAAATCCCAAAATATCAAAAAGAGTCAACAATTCTTTTATTCAATAAGACTTATGTGTAACTATTCATTAACACTAAGCAGGAAAGGCCTCAAGTGTTATATTTAAATGTAGAGCTAAATTATGTATACACTCTTCATTGACTTCAAAAGCACTTTTCTTTACTCATCCAACAAAACTAAATGTAAGTTATTTCAATAGATTTCGTATGTCTAAACATGGCATATTCTGCTTATTTGTTCTTTTGCTGTTTCTGTTTTTAAAAAGCATAAACATTTACTAAAGATGACCAATGAGAAACCTTTTTCTTCATTTGGAATACATTTCACTTATGGTGTTACAGACAAATAATATTGTTTGGTCAAATTTTACTTCAAAATATTATATTTTTTCAACATAATATTTTTATAGTACCCGATCACACTCCCAGTCTTCCCAGGTCTGCCACTCTGCCTTGTGACCTGCTCCCAATCTGTCCATTCCTGCCCAAAAGAAAAAGGAAAAAAGAGAAATGTCAAACAAACAAACAAAAACACACAAGTTCAATTTTTATTGCCCATATAATCGCTGGATCATGGTCAAACTCCCCGTAGCCAGCTTCTTAAAGAAAACTGAGTTATTCCCCAGTTATCACTTGTGGAGAGCTACATTTCAGCATCTTTGCCACACTTGGGCTCTGTTCTAGAACTCTCTTTGTAGACCACATTTACCTTGAACCCACAGATATACTCTTGCCTCTGTTCTCAAGTCCTGGGAACACAGGTATACACCAACATGTTATTACAGTTTTTAAAAGTTCTCTTTGATGGCTTTCTGTCTAGGCAGTTACTTTCTAGGTGGAGGGCTAGTGTCATGCCAGGGGGTAAGGGTTGTCACAGAAGCCTCCTGTTATTCTCAACTGTGGGTCTGCACTCATCCATACCACTGCAAAATCAGCTCCTTTCCCTTTACAGTTTGCTGGAGCACAGATGAGAGATGGTATCTGGTGATAGTACAGACCATGGACATCCACATGGCCTTTGGCATCAGCAAGTACCATGGACCTCAGTATGATCTCCAGTGGCAGGACAGACCACAGACATCAACATGACATTCTGCCACAGCAAAGACCATGGGCACCATCATGTCCCTTGGCAGCAGCACAGGCCATGAACATTAACATGGCCTCCAGGGCATAGGCCACAGACACCAATATGGTTGTCTGGCCTATGGATTCTAACCAGCTTCGTGTGGCAGCACACAATACAGACATCAACATGGTCTCAGCTGACAGCACAGGCCACTCACCTCAATATGGCCCCAGATGGGTACATGGCTCATGGACAACATGGTTTCAGGCTGCAGCAGAGGTCATGGACATGTATCTGGCCTTTGTTGACAACAGGGGCCACAGACATTGCCATAACTCTTGGCTGGATTAGAACCATGGACCCTAGCATGATTACACCCTCACTTGTACTTTGAGGGCATGGAGAAAAAAAAAAAGAAAAAGAAAAAGAAAACCCACAAATCTAATGTTTCTGGCACTAACAGGGATCAGATTGTATATAGCACATGGAGATGAATGGACAATGAAACATACAACATATGCTTCTGTGCCATGTTGCCCTGAACACTGCCTCAAACTTTTCAGCTGATATTAAATGACCTTCCAAACATTTATAAGCACTATCTTCCCCTTAGCATAGGTAAATTCTTCAAAGACTTGCATTATCAAAAAAGATAATTGGACATAAATTGCAATGCGTGTGCCCCATACATAGGTGATTTTCTAAGCAACCTTGCCATAAAGAAATAGTTATATGACTGCTAGGTGACAGTCCTTTAGCCCCAGCACTAAGGAGGTTAAGAGTGAAGGATCTTTCTTAGTTTGAGGTCAGCCTGGTCTATATTACATACACTTTATTAAGCAAAAACTTTTGTTACTCATTTTGAATCTAGAAACATACAGTCCTCTCACTATTTTAAGCACCAATTTGGCAGGAAGAAAGCATTCTTCCTTCTTAGATACCTTCTCTTAGTGTTATATTTAGGAGGATTGCATTATCATTTAAACAATAGAAAAACATTACTTACGTGTTTATCATCTCTACATAACTGGCAACTTCTTCAGTAAGGCAAGTTCATATCACTCATTCCTGTATCTATAGCAGTTGGAAAATTGAAAAAAAAAACCACCCTCAAAATATTGTTGCTGAAATTATAAGATTCATGTTATTCAAGATAACATTATGAATAATTAGCATAATAATTCAGTACAAATTGATGATATCTGGTAGATTGTATTAGAACATGTACTGAATTAAGAGAAGAAAAATCCTGATTTTGGTATTGGTCTATAGGTAATGGCAAAAACAAAGACATTTTGAGCCACAGTTTCTGAATCAAGAAAGGAAGGGCTATATTTTAAGTCAATTTGTAACACTGAGAAATCAATATTTTAATCTATTTATTATTGATTCCTCTATACTATGTCATAAAAATTGCAAAACATATATAATTACAGCATATAAATGAATATGTATATATGTACATGGAAAGTATTTTTGAGCAAGTACTACAATTCCTATTGATGTATGATATATAAAAGAGTTGGCCTTTTATGAGAAAACTTGTACTCCAGATCAAGTGTCAGAATTTATGTACTTAAAATCATTCTTTATTTATAGCTTTGACCTCTTACTTTCAAATATTACTTTTTTCTTTTCTTTATTTATTTACACTCCCGATTTTATTCCATCCACAACCCCTGCCCACCATCTGACTATTCCACATTCCATACCTCCTCCCCAGCCGCTTGTCTCTACAAGGATGCCTCCACCCCCAACCCCCACCCCACCTGACCTCTAAACAGCCTTCAGTCTCTTGAAGGTTAGGTGTATCATCTCTGATTGAACCCAGGCTTGGCAGTCATCTGCTGTATATATGTTTATGGCCTCATATCAGCTGGTGTATGCTGCCTGTTTGAGAGATCTTGAGGGTCCAGAATAATTGCGACTGCTGGTTAATTTTTCTTTGACATGGAAACTCTGTTCTCTACTGTCATTCACATATTGAATTTATTTATATAATGCTACAATAATGTTTTATAATTCACCAGCATCTTTGAAAATAGTTCACATTTTGTATTACTGAATCATTATATATTTATATTTTGAACATGGAAATATAGGTACATTAGAATTTTTTGTTTCCCATGCCTTAACTTTGTTCCCATGTAATTACTTTACATGCACTATATGGGAATTTTAAAATGATGATAGAGTTTATAAGTGCAGTGTGCATGCCCCCAACCTTTACACTGCAGTGCAGTGTGCAACCTAAACATGTTAGCAAAGAGAGAAATTGCATGAATAACTCAACATGGTAGCTTATCTCAGAAACTGTTTACCATAAGGCATTTAATACAACCATGTCTCAGAGGTCCTAAGAAGGCAGCTAAACATTTATGGTTTTCATTATAATTTTTCAATAAGTTCAAAAGGGAAAATATGCTGAAAGCCTATATGGTTTAAGTTAGAAAGAATATGTGTCTATAATACTCAGAGGATCACATCAATAGTTATTTTTTAAAGAGATAAAAAAAAATCTATAGGAGTAATGTAATTTATTTTTCTTTCAAAACATAAATGTTTCCTCTTTGGAATTTCAGCCATAATGCAAGAAGACCACAATGTAATTCACTAGCAATGTAGGCTATAGCAATGAATCTGCCACTGTTGCTCTGTAAAGGTGAAATGCAATCATTGGAATAAACATGTTGTATTCAAACTTCTTTGTGTTCACATCTGAAAATATAAATGAAAGTCTTTTTTTTTTTTTTTTTGGACGAGAGTAAAAGCTGATTCCAAAATTGCTCTTCAATGAAGAAAACTCTGATGTGTTTAATTCAGTTTATAAATTTTACTGAAAACTTTTATGCCAATACAAGGTATTTTATTAAATTTACTTTCATAGGTCACTGGGGTGCAAACCGAGATTAACAATGAGCTTTGTTTTAGGTTCAAAGGTCATTTGCTGCTAATATTCAGCACTGTGATGATGATTCTCAAAGTACTTAGGGATATAGGAATAGAGTTCACTGTCTTACGCATGTTCATAATTTTGCCAAAACTCAAACCATATTTTTCCAGAAAAAAAAGACACCTGAGACATGCTATCATTTTTAATTCTATTTTATTTATGAGAAGAATTGTCAGAGAAATTCAGACTATGAAGGACTTAAACTTGAGGGAAACTGCAGGGATACTGGACCACTGGCTAATGAAAGAACTGTGAAATGGCTAAACCTATTACATACAGGGTAGCCACATTGATTTTTATAGAAGCTTTAAAGACAAGATAAAGAATAGTCATGCTACAATTAAGATGGAGGTTTATGCCCTTCATAGTTGAACTCAGGATCAGAGGAAAAGAATGAAAGAGAGGTACAATATCCTGGAACCCCATATATATGTGCATCCCTCTTGTGTCAAAACTTAATTTTGCTTATTTGTCTTCATAAGCTTTTCTGCCCTTGAGAATTGTTTGATATTTAAAACAACTTCAATTGTTCATTATGGGGAAAGAATATTGGGAAGAGTAAAAATAGAGTGGCATGAATATGGGTATATGCTGGGGGGTTGGGCAAAAGACATGAAAAGCACTATAAACAGCTAGACTTCAAGATTCACCCAGGCATTATTTGAATAAGGCATAGTTGTGGCTCACTCATGTGTATCTCAGTGTTATTTATGACATGAATCCTTTACCCTTATATTAGTCAGGGTTCTCTGGAGTCGCAGAATATATGGAATGTCTCCATATATTAAGGAAAATTGTTGGAATGACTTACAGCCTGAAGGTGAACTAACTAACAATGAGCAGCTGATAATGGGAAGTCCAAGACTCTAACAGTTGCTCAGCCCCATGAGGCTAGGTATTTCATCTGGTCTTCTATATAAGTTGGAATACTGAAGAACTAGATTCCAACAGACGAGCTGGCAACTAAGTACAAGCAGGCTAAGAAGAATGGACTGTTCATTTTTCCACTGTCTTTATGTAGGCCTCCAGTAGAAGGTATGGCATGATTAAAGGTGTGTATCACCACACCTAGATTTGAAACTTACTCTGTTCCAGGCTGGCCCTGAACTCGGAGATCTCCTTGCTTCTGTCTCCTGGGATTAACAGCTACCTTGCCTGGGCCTAAGCTTTTTAGGGCCACTATACCTCAAGATCTGGATCAAAAGTATGTGTGTCATCCTATGTCTTGATCTAGGACAAAAATCTGTGTCATCCAGCCTCAGGATCTGAATCACAGGTGAGCCCTCTATTTCTGGATTGTAGTTTATTCCAGATGTAGTCAAGTTGACAAGAAAAATAGCCATCACAACTCTAGACTCACAATTTTGGAAATTATTAAAATTGCTAACTGCTAGAAGAGTGTCACAATAAGTATATTAACCTATAATAAATATATGCATATTGCATGAAGAAAAGAATATACTTTAAGGGAATCAGTGAAAATGATCTCAGTTATCTCTTTAAATGGAGAAATGAGTAATTCCCAGATTTGTTCTAATTTTCTAGATGCTATTGTAAATTCTATGTTAGCTCTGATGATGTTTATGATTGTGTAGGAGGGCAGGTCATACTCCCTATTTTAGTAGCCCACCTAAACCCCACATAGTAGGCAGCTGTTTATGTCATAGTGATATTCAAATATCCATCTCTAGTTAAAATGTTCATGTAACACCACAGTAATATCTCTGCCTAGCCATCTTAAGGAAGACTTAGTTTGCATTTGTTACCCACCAGTTAATCACCCAGACATTCCAAAGAACCCACACTTTATGTGATGAGAAAGATGTTTATGTGATGTGGGACTATGTATCAAAACTCATCTGCAGGGCTGGAGAGATGGCTCAGTGTTTAAGAGCACTGACTGCTCTTCCTGAGGTCCTGAGTTCAGTTCCCAGCAACCACATGGTAGCTCATGGCCATCTGCAATGAGATCTGATGTCCTCTTCTGGTGTGTCTGAAGACAGCTAAAGTGTACTTACATACAATAAGTAAAACTTGAGAAAATAAGCTCTTCAGTACTTATAAAGAAAGAAAAAGAAAGAAAGGAAGAACAGAAGGAAGGAAAGAAGGAAGGAAGGAAGCCATGAGTCCCACCATGTGTAAACTTTGGTTGGTGGTTTAGTCCCTAGGAGCTCTCGGGGTACTGGATATTTCATATTGTTGTTCCTCTTATGGGGCTGGAAATCACTTCAGCTCTTTGGGCCCTTTCTCTAGGTCCTTCATTGTGGACCCTGTGCTCACTCCAGTGGATGGATGTGAGCCTCCACTTCTGTATTTGTCAGGCACTGGCAGAGCTTTTTCAGGAGACAGCTATATCAGGCTTCTGTCAGCAAGCACTTGTTCGCATCCACAATAGTGTCTGGGTTTGGTGATTGTATATGGGATGGATCCCCAGGTGGGGCAGTCTCTGGATGGTCATTCCTTCAGTCTCTGCTCCACACTTTGACTCTGTAACTCCTTCTATGGTTATTGTGTTCCCCCTAATACCATGATTAGTTCACAAAGAAGTTTGTTTGGGCTTATTGTTTCAGAGGAGTATGTGCCCACTATGACAGTCAGTAATGGCTATAGACAGTCATAGTTTCTGTAGCAGAAATATGAGAGCTCACATTCTCATACATGAGCATAAGTCAAAGAAAATGCAGTAGAAGTAGCAGTAGGCATTAAACAGTAAAACCTCACGCCAGTGACATCTACCCTCTACAATGACTTCACCTTCTTACTATCCCCAAATTGCACCATCAACTAGGGACCAAATGTTCTAACATCTGAATGCTATGAGACATATTCCCTTTAAAATCACCAGAAAAATATATGTATATATGGGCTTGGGTTTTAGAAACATATAGTCTAGGTGAATGTCAGAGTTTAGCCCAAGAATCAGACAGGTAAATCTTATTTTTAACTTTTAGTATGCCTTTACTAAAAGTCAAAAATCTGGTTCTGGCATAAAGCCTAAATGTTTCACTTAGAAAATAATTAATTTCTTCATCAGATATTGTGAGACCTTCACATCCTTCCAATCTGATGACAGCATTCTATATAAAGCCACAGAAATGTTTTGCCTCTATACAGAGAAGGAAAAAAAACATTTGAAAGATTATTTTGAGTAAGAAAGTCTCTACAATTGCAGCCAGTGTACGGAACTGAGAGATCTGTATTCTGAATCTCAAAGTTTTCATTAAGGAAGGTCACCTTTCTTCCATAGAGAGATGCCCTTATCACTTCTCTCTTCTTGATGAAGTCATTTCTATAAAATGCAGTGAGCAAGTATAAAACATACTTCAATTTTTCTCTCCAAAATTGGCATCAAAAGGAAACCTAACATTTTTAATAGACTAAAAAAGGACATCATTAAAGAATCACAGTTGCAATTTAAACTGTAAAGTCATTCTTCAGGCAGACTGAAATTAAGCACTTATTCTAACAACATCTAAATTTTATTTCCTTTTACTCTATTTTTTATGAGTATGAGTACTTTCTTTTATGTATTTTTATGTACTGTGTGCACACGTGTTGCCCATAGAGGCCAGAAGATGGTACCAGACCCCCCAGAGTTTAATTAACAAGTGCTTGTGAGTCACCATGTATCTTTTGGGTGCTAAACCATAAACCAAGCTCCTCTAAAAGCATAAGAGCTCTGAAATACTCAGTAATCTTCCTCAACCCAAACCTTGCCTTAACACTCCAGCTCCATACATGCTTAGTAAAGACTCACTATGTGCTGGTTATCATATTAGTTAAGAGGGATGGAATTAACTATCACTTAACTCAAAGAGCTATGGTGTTTTTAAGACAGGATGTCAAAAATTAATAAACAATCAGGATAAAGATTAATTAGCATGAGTAGCCTTCTTTGTATATTTGCATGGTAGGAGAGGGAGAGATGGGAGAGAGAGAGAGAGAGAGAGAGAGAGAGAGAGAGAGAGAGAGAGAGAGAGAGAGAGAGAGAGAGAGAGAAGAATTTTTAAAAAGCCAATGTTACTTAGAGTCAAGGCAAATCAGCAATCTGTGATTTTTTTGTTTGTTTCTTTGTTTTCCCTTTTCTTTTTGTTCTTTTCTTCTCCATCCTTTCCCCCTCCCTCCCCTTTCTCTAGAAGGAAAGGTTTATTTAGAATTATACAATCCCAGAACTCTAAGGTCCAAAATGGCTGGGCCTACCAGGCAGCATTTGACAGACCTAGCAGACAGAGTTGGAAATGAACTGTGGGGCCCTCACATCTTAAAACAGAAGCAGAAAGCAGAGAGAAAGAGCAGCAGTGATGGATTCCAATCAGTTCACAAGATGCTTCCTCTGCTGCCAGGCAGCCTCCTTAAATGGAGCTAAGAAGCAGTCAGCCTCAGGAGTGCTGTTCCGACACTGCTGATGAATGCTCACTATTCAGTCCTGGATGTGTCTCTGGTACTTGTGAATTTTGAATAAATCTCTTAATCATGCTCATTTCTGTCAAAGACAGCTGAAAAATGATTGAAGAACTGAGATGTTGGGTGTCTGATTGGGATAAAGTAGTTTTGAGAAGCTGATTACATACTTCACAAGTGCTTAGATAAATAAATTATAATCACTATTATCAACATTACCCTAAAGATATGTGTATTCTTTCTAGCATTTATACCTCTACCACCAGTAACAGTACATTCTCACATAGAGTATATTCTGGGACCTAGTGAGGTATTTCGCATACATGAGTGCAATTTGTATGCATCAGAAAACGCACAGAGAATGCCAGTGATTCTGACAGTTGTGTTTCTATATTTTAATCATTAATCATTTGAAGAACATTTTCATGCTATTTTCCTGGTCATTAAAAATTATTTTTTATGGTAAGTGTCTGCCTGAGACATTGCCATCCATGGTATTTTGACAGTACTTTTTGTCCCTCTAATTTAGTAAAGACAGCTCTGGCTGTGAAGTTACTTTGTAGTGAGGCTCAATAGCAGGGTATATGAGTTATGATTCAAAAGAAAATGGACCAATACATTTGTTTAGAAACTCAAGCAATTAACTCAAAACAGGTAAAATTGGTGGATTAGAGCAGGTCTCTTTATTTTATGATATGTTCTCCCCAGAGTGTATCAGACTGCAGTGGCTCAAGAGAATGCCCAGGATAACTCTGCCTGGAGGGAAAAAAAAGGTCACACCATCTCCTCCTGACACAATTAGTTCAGACAAGACATGGGTGTTCACTCTACCAGGAGTTTTTGAGACTGCTGTAATCAGTAGTGTGATTGTTGAGCTCTGTTTGAGATAACAGCAATTGATTGAGTGTCTCAGCCTAGAGTGTGACTAGATATTGTGAAAAACTAGGAAGAAGAAAATAGAAACAAAATGGAAAGCTTACATCGTTATAGACTGCATCTTGTGATGGTTTTTCTTGAATCCCTCGTGCTTTCAGACTGGAGATATAGCTTGAGAAATGCTGGGTACTAGTGACCAGTTACTGTCTGTCTGTCTGTCTGTCTGTCTATCTATCTATCTATCCATCCATCAATCAGATATCTATCATCTACCTACCATCTATCTATTTATTAGACAAGGTCTTATAAATAACTTTGGCTGGCCTCAAATGTATATTCTTTCTGTCTCATTCTTTCAAATTCTGGAATTATGGACACACATCACCCCTGACATAAAATTTTAAATAAAGTACCTTCTATAAATTAGAATTAACTGAAACTATGAGAACATTATTTTTTCATACATGAGTGGATAATAAATATATAATTGAACCTGATCATGTAACTTTCATTGTAGCAAAATGGAAAATACTTCAATGCACTGAAAATGAAGGTAACGTTTATAGCCTCACCAGGAAGAACTTTCTATTGCAGTTCTGTTTGTATTTTCATACCAGTGTGATCTGTGATAATTTTCATAAGCAATAGCATATTTCATTCATTTATCTTCCTCTGCATTCAGAATCTGGATATTTTCAACTGTAGAAACTTGAGTCCTTACTAGTTTGTCGGCATAGTATGAATAATCAGAGTGAAGATCCTAATGTACTTCTGAAGCATTTAAAATATCCCCTTAAATTTTGCAAAAAAAAAAAAATCTAAATTACATTTCTCTTGCATTGAAGATAACATGGACTCTGCGGAGAATTGCACAAAAAGATGATGCAGTTTCAAGGGAAGTCCCTAAGACAATATTCTTTTCATTATAAATGCATGGAGAGAGTAAAGAAAATTAGGTAGTCCTTTATCCAAATGCAGCCCATGCTTGTTGTTGAATGTTATTAGGCCAAGTACTTCATCCAGACAAAAGGCTCTTACTTAATGTTATCCTACAGTAAGTGGTTTTCTTATTTGATTATACCTGTGCATATATGGACATATGCCCATAATAGGAAATCAAAGTCAGGGCCATATGCAGACTAGTCAAGCCCTCTACTGTTGTGAGAAATACATAAAAAAAAAAAGAACCCGCCAACTCTCAGCAGGGTCAGGCCATACTCCTGCACTCCTGCTGCAGCCAACAACTCTCTAGATCTAGCCCCTGCTCCAGGTGATCTCACTCACTTGGTCTCTCAGCACACCAACTCGCCAGCCCTGAGAGGCCACATGGTTCCCACCAGGCCATCTCTCCGACAGGCCCCGAGTTCCTCTTGCTTTCACCCAACGTCCTACGCACCCCTGGTTAGCCATCTCACCACTTAATTACCCGGTAGAGTCAAGACTCTTAATGCTTAATTAGTCAATCAGATTTATGTATCAATAATAACACAATTTACATGATGCCAATACAATAATTTCAGATCCAAATGATAATGATAAAGCTTTAACCCAATTATTCTAACCGTTTGATAATACCAGGTCAGACTCCATTCTGTTTCTCTCCTCAGACTTCTCTCCCTGTCTCAACTCCTCACTCCGACTCCCTTCTCCTGTCCAATCACAAGCCTCCCACTGCCCTAATGTGACTGGACAGGAAAAATCCTGCAATACTCTACTGCTTAGCTAACTTAAGTATTATCAGCAGCCCTGTATTTATTTGCAGTGAGAACAGGGAAGATTTCACAGGCATCATTCTCAGTTTAACTTTTTAAAAGAGGAAAGAAACATCTGAAAAATGAATTCTTTATAGCTTACATAGTACTATCAGACCTTATTCTAAAATGCTTAACAGTGTTTCATCTCAGGTTTTATAATCATATCATGGTTCCCAGCAGAAGTGAAAATTCATGACCTATAATTCTGTATATTGCATTAAAGTTAGCTAATAGCATGCCTGGCACCCATTGGTAAAGTCATTGCCATTGACGTCAACAGAAAAAATCAGTGATGTTGTCTTACTTTGGTCAGTACAACTGTATCAATTTTTATTGGGCTACAAGTAACACTGTGTAACTTTATAAAGTACATGCTCATAATAGGGAAATTAGAAAGCAGACACTAAGAAGGCAAAAAAAATACAATATATAAAAACTTTTCATTTGGGACATAAGTACTCCATTTTTATTACTAAAATTTATTTCAATTGCACAGTTATTTGAAATTAGTTTTATATAGTAGGATGAATTTTTTCTGCAAAGATTGTGTGTGTGTGTGTGTGTGTGTGTGTGTGTGTGTGTATGTATGTGTGATCGTTAGCTCTATTATGTTGTACGGTTATAAATGCTAATTGAAATAAAAAAGAATAGCATTTCTTTCCCAGTGATGATTTGTAAGTACACAAGGTCATATTATAATACTATGATTGTGATTCATGTTTCTAAATTTTATGTTAATAATGTTGGCAACGTGTCTGTCATTGTTTGAACATAATTTACAATGAATTTATTCAGTGGGTAGCTGAGCCATTTGTAGTTTACAAGAAACAGACAAAATGTCTCTGACCTTAACAGGTATACAAATAAAAATAGTCAGTATATTAAACAAAGGGACACTGGGTCTACTCCGTTTAAGTCAGGTTCTTTTAACAACAACAACAACAAAAAAGAAAACAGGAAAAGAAACCTGCACCAACATTTAATAAAAAAATCAACATAGATTTAATAATCAGAGTTTCTCTTAAGTTGGATAAAAGATTGCCAGAGCATTGATCCCATGAAAAGCAGTCTCTGCATTTCCTGGGATTAATGGTCACATCCTCTTTTAATGTCCTGAGTTCCCTGGACCAAGGCAGAAGTCATCTACATAGTACTTACTAGTCATTAGCTAGAGTAATGATGGACTTTCAGAAAGCACCATTGCCACTGTGATGATAATTGGGATCCATGAGCTGTCCTGCTTGCTTTTTCTTCCTTCCTTCCTTCCTTCCTTCCTTCCTTCCTTCCTTCCTTCCTTCCTTCCTTCCTTCCTTCCTTCCTTCCTCCCTCCCTCCCTCCCTCCCTCCCTCCCTCCCTCCCTTCCTTCCTTCCTTCCTTCCTTTCTTTTTTTTTTTCTTTCTACCTTTTTGATTCTTTACTAATGCTTCTGACCAAGAGGACACTTGGAAGACTTTTTTGTTTCTGGAGTCATACTTATGAAACATTACCTGTAAAAACAAAAACAAAAAACAAACAAAAACAAACCAAAACCAAAACAAAACAAAAAAACATGCAAGCATACATTTAAGTTCTTAAAGAAAGGAAAGAGAATATCCATATAATCTGTATTGGTTGGATATGAGATATAATAAATTTCTATCTATGTGGAGTTAAAACACATTTTCTGAGATAGTGTTAGATCCTAATATAAATTCAGGATTCTGTGTCCAGCATATGCATATGTGTGTGAGCTGGTTATGAAACTGCTTTCAAGAATGCATGTGTGTGTGAGGATGGTTTTGTAAGAAGCCAGATTGTAACATAGCTTAAGAATAACACAAATCCTTTAAATACTTTCCTAAGTTTTGTTTTGTAAGATTCAAACAAAAAAAAAGTTTTTTTTTTCTTATCTAAGCACTTCTGATATCCAAGATGTGCTACAAACATTCATTACTATGATGACATACCCTTTCTGTTGATAGCTTTCTTTTTTTTTTAATTAGGTATTTTCTTCATTTACATTTCAAATGCTATCCCAAAAGTCCCCATACCCTCCCCCCTACCCACCCCCTCCCACTTCTTGGCCCTGGTGTTCCCCTGTACTGAGGCATATAAAGTTTGCAAGACCAAGGGGCCTCTCTTCCCAATGATGGCCAACTAGGCCATCTCCTGCTATATATGCAGCTAGAGACACAAGCTCTGGGGGTGATGGTTAGTTCATAGTGTTGTTTCACCTATAGGGTTGCAGACCCCTTTAGCTCCTTGGGTATTTCTCTAGCTCCTCCATTGGGGGCCCTGTGTTCCATTCAATAGCTGACTGTGAGCATCCACTTCTGTGTTTGTTGCTTTAAGAATAGTCATCTTTAGATTTTCAGGGCTGGACCTTTAATGTGCTCCAGCTGTTCAAAGGTGTTGTAGATGTTGGAGTGGGCCAAATCAAAGCTCTGCTTTGGGGCTTGGATGGTAGCTGAGCTGATTAGCCTACCAGATTTCCAGCACCTAGACCACCAGGGTAAGCTCTCCAGCTCTCATGTATGGGCTTTAGTTTTTCAAAACCTACATTTAATCATAGTGAAGTGATTTAACCTCCCTTCTAGCATCCCATCCATCAAAGGTAGTAGAAAAGAAAGATATAGAGGAAGTGGACCTGTTTAGAAATGGTTCTTTGGAGCAAATCCCATCTGTATTGTCAGGAAATGAGCAGTTCAGTTCACAGGTTAGCTACAGCTTCTCGAAATACTCTCAAACACTTCACAAATATCCCAACAATCCAGTTTAACCTATCAGGAACAGCCAGGCAGGCCTCAGTCAAATCATTCAAGGTCAGCAGGAGGAACCAGGAGAATTAGGGCAGCCAGAAGTTCTCAACTATGCCTCTTTCAACAAAGTGAAGATCAGGGAAGATGAGAGACCAAGAACTGTTGCAAAGCTAGCTCTATAAGCAACCCCCTCTCACAGTCCTGTTGAGTCTTTTTTGTATTCCCTCCAAATATCATGTGTCCTCCACAGGTCTTCTCTCACCACGTCTTACCTTAGCACATGAGCCTGTCTTAGCAAAAGTCCGTGTGAATTTATATCAGTCTATATCAGCTGACATCACTCTGCCAATAGTCCAGAGTCCTCAGGGGCTGCAAGAAGCTGCCAGCATACCACTTGAAGTTTTGTGTGTGTATGTTTCTCTTTAAAGGAGTCATGACAAACATATCTCAACAATGCATGTAAAGTAGACATGTGTGTCATTAGTGAAGATCCTTCTTCATGCATCCTTTCTCGTGCTTGCTTTAGTGAAATATCCTTTCACCTGTGCCCATTTCAGGAAAACACTCATTAATGTGTTTGCCACAGCAAAACACCACAACTGACTTTCCACAGAACTCTTAAGTTTCCACTTCACTCATGACCAGATCTGGCTCACCCATGCCTTGCTACCAGACCCAGCTTCACTATGCTACCCAGGCAAGGTGTGAGGCCTGGTATCCCAAGCCTACAGCTAGCTTTTCAGACTGCCACAGGTGGCCATGACACATGGCAACAACTAGATCTTCTAGACAAGTCCCTAGGAGATTCAGTATTGATAGTGTCGCAGAAGCCGCAGGAGTTGAACCTGACCAATGAGTCGTTGCAATGACCATTTGCCAGTAAAAACCTATGGACAAAAGGGTCTAATGTGGGACATGCTGTAACATACTACTGCTTCATCAAGAAGAGGTTTTGTGGTTGTTCTGTTTTATTTCATTTTTTGTTGTTGTTTATCTTTTGAGGGGGAGGGTGCATTGGTAGATAGGAAAGGATGGAGGAGATGAGTGAGATTGTGGTGCATGATGTCAAATTCACAAAGGAAAGAAAAACACTTAAAAAGCTGTATAATTTATAAGAAAGAAAGAAAAGAAAGAAAGGAAGAAAGAAAGAAGAAAGAAAGAAAGGAAGGAAGGAAGGAAGGAAGGAAGGAAGGAAGGAAGGAAGGAAGAAAGAAAGAAAGAAAGAAAGAAAGAAAGAAAGAAAGAAAGAAAGAAAGAAAGAAAGAAAGAAAGAAAGAAAGAAAGAGAAAGAAAAAAAAAGCTGAGCAAACCATGGGTAGCAAGCTGGGAAGGAGTGTTCCAGTGTTCTGTCACAGTCTCTGCTTTAGTTCCTGCCTAGCTTCTCCTGATGAGGGACTATACTAGAAAGGAGAAATGAACCCTTCCTTTCCCAGCTGATTTTCGTTCATGGTGTTTATAGCAGTGATAAAAGCTTATAGGCAAGCATTTATCATATGTCTTTTCCTTCTATCATCTATCTTCTTATTTTTACTTACTTATTATCATCTATTTCTGTATCATCTATATATCCATTGTCTTTATTTAGCTACCTACTACCCATTAGCTATCTTCTTTCCCTTTTACTTATCATGGTCTCTATCCATCACCTATCATCTCCTCCAATCATTTATTTGTTATCCATTTTTTAATATTATTCACGTGTTTATCCTTTATTATCATGGATCTGTCATCTCTCATCATCTTCCTATGCATCATCTTCTGTCTGAATATTCCCTCTTGTCACTGTCTACTTTCCCTCTGAATAGTCTGTCATTACTGCCTTCTGATTCCATCTCTTCACTGGCTTTAGAACATGTGTTATTTATATATGGTCATTTGTTTCAACTAATTATCCCTAAGATGCTTAGGGTTTTTTTCCATTTTCTTAAATTCCTGAAGGACACAGCAATGGGACTTCTTCCTGTTTTGCACCTTTGAGAACAAGGGTGCCAGGTAAAGAAGGTTTTCCTTAAAAGCTTAGTTTTGAAAGTTAAAGCAAGTGTTTGTGTGTGTGTTTGTGTGTTTGTGACAGACTCTCACTATAGAGCTCTGATTGTCCAGGGACACACTGTGTAGACTGGCTGACCTCAAACTCACAGAGAGCAGCAATAGTGTCAACTGGCCAGACACACGGAGCTCCTGGGGACTGGATCACCAACCAAAGAGAACACATGGAAGGACCCATGGCTCTGGGCACATATATGGCAGAGGATGGCCTTGTTGGACAACAATAGTGGGAGTGGTCCTTGGTCCTGTGGAGGTTCAAGATCCCAGTATAGGGGAATGCCAGAGCAGGAAGGCTAGAATGTTTGTATAGGTGGAAGAGCACCCTCATAGAGGAAGGATGAGGGGAGGTGGGATAGGGGCTTTAGGGAGGGGAGACCTGGAAAGGGAATAACACTTGAAATGTAAGTAAAGAAAATATCCAATAAAAGAAAAGATAATAATAAGCAAAAGAAAAAAAAAGTGTGAGCCATAATGCAGGTAAAAGAAAAGATAATAATGAGCAAAAAAAGAAAAAAAAAGTGTGAACCACAATGCCAGACTTAAAGCAAACATTTTGATAGCACTAGATGTTGACTGGTAATTTTCATCAATAAGCAGTGATATCTTTGTATTAACAACAACAACAAAAAAATTGTTATCTTTCCCCTTCTTCCATTGTCACTCCCTCCCATCCTTCCTCCCTTCCTCTCTTCCTTCCTTCCTTTCATTCTTTCCTTCATCTTTGTGTGTCTCTGTCTGTCCCTCCATCTGTTTATCTCTGTCACTCTCTGTATGGCTGCACATTTGACAAGCCTTGCAGATGGATGTCAGAGGAGAACCTGTAGGGTTTATTCATTCCTTCACATGGGTTTTCTAGATCAAATTCAAGTAGTTAGGCTTGGTGCCATATCCCGAGCCTTTTCTTCCATATTCGTCATTTCTCCTTTAAAGTCAATTAGAATCACTAATATTTTGATTTGGGGAAAATAAATAAATATGCTCAAAACAAGAGACTTAAAAGCAAAACAAAAACAAAAACACAAATAATTTTTTCTCAATCTATTATTTTGAGTAAACTTTAAGTCTGAATATAAATTATGTTTTCAACATTTAATAAACTATTTTCTTTTTTTCTTTTTTTTTTTTTACTTTTTTTTTAATTAGGTATTTTCCTCATTTACATTTCCAATGCTATCCCAAAAGTCCCCATACCCTCCCCCCCACTTCCCTACCCACCCACTCCCAATTTTTGGCCCTGGCGTTCCCCTGTACCAGGGCATATAAAGTTTGCTAGTCCAATGGGCCTCTCTTTCCACTGATGACTGACTAGGCCATCTTTTGATACATACGCAGCTAGAGTCAAGAGCTCTGGGGTACTGGTTAGTTCATAATGTTGTTCCACCTATAGGGTTACAGACCCCTTTAGCTCCTTGGGTATATTCTCTAGCTCCTCCATTGGGGGCCCTGTGATCCATCCAATAGCTGACTGTGAGCATCTACTAATGTGTTGGCTAGGCCCCAACGTAGAATCACTAGAGACAGCTATATCAGGATCCTATCAGCAAAATCTTGCTAGTGTATGCAATGGTGTCAGCATTTGGAGGCTTATTATGGGATAGATCCCTGGATATGGCAGTCTCTAGATGGTCCATCCTTTTGTCTTATCCCCAAACTTTGTCTCTGTAACTCCTTCCATGGGTGCTTTGTTCCCAATTCAAAGAAAGGGCAAAGTGTCCATAATTTGGTCTTCGTTCTTCTTGAGTTTCATGTGTTTTGCAAATTGAAACTTATATCTTGGGTATTTTAAGTTTCTGGGCTAATATCCACTTATCAGTGAGTACTTTTGAGTACATTTGAGCTCTTTTGTGATTTGGTTACCTCACTCAGGATAATGCCCTCCAGGCCCAACCATTTGCTTAGGAATTTCATAAATTCATTCTTTTTAATAGCTGAGTAGTACTCCATTGTGTAAATGTACCACATTTTCTGTATCCATTCCTCTGTTGAGGGGCATCTGGGTTCTTTCCAGCTTCTGGCTATTATAAATAAGGCTGCTATGAACATAGTGGAGCATGTTTCTTTCTTACTAGTTGGAACATCTTCTGGATATATGCCCAGGAGAGGTATTGCGGGATCCTCCAGTAGTACCATGTCCAATTTTCTGAGAAACCACCAGACTGATTTCCAGAGTGGTTGTACAAGCTTGCAATCCCACCAAACATGGAGGAATGTTCCTCTTTCTCCACATCCTCGCCAGCATCTGCTGTCACCTGAATTTTTGATCTTAGCCATTCTGACTGGTGTGAGATGGAATCTCAGGGTTGTTTTGATTTGCATTTCCCTAATGATTAAGGATGCTCAACATTTTTTCAGGTAATAAACTATTTTCTTAGTGACTATATAAGAGGAAATTGATTTAGCTAAGTAGATATCTTTGGTCACCACAGAATTGAGAAAATGTTCATGCCAATTTACCATATATGTTAACTTATCACACCAGACATTACATTCAATGAGCTTTAACTTATTTTCTAAAACCACAAGAAAATTTAATCTAGGATACAGAAATCACTACTTTATTTTTGAGATGGAGAAATCAAGTTCAAAATTGTTTAATTATTTATTTGACCAGCTCCTTACTCTGATGTTTACACACTGGTTTAGCTAGTAAATTACTTTCCTGAGTTTCAATTTCTTCTTATTCAAGATTCATATGTTTCTGTGGAGTCCAGATTCTGTGTTCTAACATTGGGGGCATTTTTACTTAAAGTGTAGGTTGGTATATTACTTCTGCCTTCCCAATAAATTTGTAAATCAAAACACTGTAATTGTTCCATTTCTTCAGCTTGCTCCTGTGGATTCCATTCTCTCCCAGTGAATCCTGTGGATCACAGTGTGGCCATCTAATGAACCTGAAGTTTCTGTCTTTGTTCAGTGATGAGAATGGAGATAATATGTTTCCAAACTAGTTAAAAGTCTAATAATTAAGTACTAATATTTTTTAAAAACCTCACCAATAGCCAGGTTGACATACCACACTAATAAAATTGGAGTGGGCATGAATTTAGCACTGGAGGTGATAACTGGGATGGAGAGAGATGGAACTGAGTTGACTTTGGGGGAATTGAGATTGTGATAATTGATTTGAGATAATAGAGAGGAGATAACTAGACCATGCCTAAACCCAGAATCATAGCCTGAAAAATAATTTGATGTTTGTGTCATTCACTCTCTGTTCCAAAACTTTTACAGCAGGGATGGCATAAATGAAGGGAAAGTGGTAGGCTTCTACAATGAATCTTGTTGACAACAACTGTGCCAGATATATATATATATATATATATATATCTGGCACAGTATATATATATATATATATATATATATATATATATATCAGCAGAAACAATTTTAGTGAATTCCACTATATTAACAAAGAAATGATCTCTACTTTGCCTCAATCCTATTAATTTTACGGTATTTTTCTAAGTATCAATGTTGGCATATGTATCCTCTCTTTTTAAAGAAAAAATACAATAGAATAGAATGTAAACAAAACATTATAACAACTTCTCAGTCATTTGTATTTTAGTGTATTATAGCATGCTTTTAAAGATTCTGTTTAATATTTATTTTAAGCATAATATACATATTATGCTCAGGGTCCAATTTCTCAGTAACTTTGGCCCATATATATTTACAATTATTTTCAATAAAGTTTACCTGGAGTTTACCTGCCAACAAGCACCTGTATCCTCATCCCAACCTCCTTCTCCATTTCTAGGATTACAGGCTTGCTCTTGCTCACATGTATTTCTCTTTCCAGTTGTGAATTTGGGGATTCAGACTGATCCTTGTGTTTGCAAGGAAAGTGCTTTACTGACTGAGCTGCCCACATTACTCAAGTAAGCATGTTTTTTGGTTTTGCTTTGTTTTTTTTTTTTGTTTGTTTGTTTTATAAATCAAAAATCCTGTGCTTGTCCTTTTCTTACACACTGTAAATCATAGTCTTTCTTCTTCGTGAAAACTTTGAACCCCTGGGCAAACTTGCACTGTACAACCTGGCAAGACTTACTTTCCTGCTCATGATAAACAGGTCTCACAACACAGTGATAAAAAAAAATTGTTTGAACAAATATACACACAGTTTACAGAAGTGTGAACGGAAAGCAGCACTCGGTCACCCTATATCACATTGTGCATCGTGCTCTACCACCACTTTAAGGAAAATATACATTTACTTTTGTATGGAGAAAAGTGGTAGCTATATAGATTTGTAAGGGGAAACAGCAATTCACGTGGGCATGACTCTGATTACAAGAAGAGGACTGTGAAGTTATTTTTTCCTGTTTCAAATATACAAAATGTTCAAGAGGAATTGGAAACGGACAGTGGATTTCTCATTCTCATTCATGAATGCTCTATAAACCTTATCATTTACTTCTTTAAACATGAAAATAACCAAGGCCAGAAGTGAACCTGTTTCAGAAATGAGAGGAAAAGGCTCATTGTCCCTGGGAAAATCAATTCTGAGCTGTTGTACAAGCAAGCAATGCATGAATCAATCTTGATTAATGCCATAACTTTATCTTTTAACTATGCTAAGCATTTTATGTAGAATGTTAATCTTTTGGAGAATAGTTTTCTTTTCAAATTTCTTAAATTAGGGAAAAGACTGAATTTTTTTTAAATTAAGCTAGAAAAGAATTAGAAGATTTCATCTTGGGTTGTAAAGAATTTAGACTGAAAATAATAGTACAAATGGCAGAAACAGAGGCTATTTATGGATATGTGTTAGCAAGTAGCATCCTTAATGCTGATATAATGCATTTTTTATTCCCACAATGACAAAGATTAAGTAGCTTTTCTGGGACTGACAGGCAGTCTAATCCCACTTTTATATTAGCTTTCTCTGACTCTAAAGTTACCTTCCTCAATGTATAATGTAGATTGTGTCTGCTTTTAGCTCTTATTTCACAAGGAGAACTTAATTCCACCTCTGTTGCTGTTGAGTGTATTCATTCCATTCTTTAGATCAGTTGATTGTGATGTTTCTTTAGCTACCTACAGAGATTTGTTAGGAATTGACTTATCAATCTCTGTATATCTTTGGTATATCTGTATAACACACAAATATTCGTGTGTTATAGCACACATATCTTCGTGTATTATAACACATGTATATTCATGTGTTAAAAGGATTCAGTCCTGTAATCATCAAAATCATGGACAGCAAAAAGCCTCAGAAACTGTAGATACACCAAGCAGAAATATACGTTTAGTTTTACAATTCCCCACTTACAGTTGCACAGTTCTCCAGATTTGTATGGGCCATAACAATAGACAAGTAGGAAGAACACATATATTATTCCTGATTTCATGTGGTTTATACTAAGACACGTCCCTCAAGAACTCATCAGGGGTACAGATTGTTGATCCTGGCTAATGCTTGTGCTTGTTTTTTTTTTTTTTTTTTTTTTTTTTTTTTAACCAAAGTAGGCTATTATATTTATTAATTAAGAGAAATTTAATTTAGACTAACTAACCAGGCTGCATTCAATTGTAAGCATGAGTAGACAGTAAATTTTCCATTTTCCTTTACAAGCGTGCCATTCAGTCCGACCAAAAACACAGTACAATGGCCCATGATGCGCTTGTGTGCAAATGGGCAGGTCAATTCTGGACTGGCTGCTGAAATGACAAAAGGCAGAGAATGTGTGCATTTTTGGACAGCTTTCTAATCATATTGGATCTATGAACTTAGTTCAGGTTTCCAATCACAATTCCTTCAGCATGAAATTTTCTTCCTACTTGCTAATAGGTAGGTAAATTCCCTTAAGGGCTGTCAAGAAAATAATTTCTTTCTGAGATGCTTGCAAACACAGATTGGAAAGCAAGTTATCGGTAGCATCAGATAGTAACGTCTTTGAATTACTTAGAATTCCTCATCAAATTTTGTTAAATCTTTGTATTTTTATGGACTTCCAAACAGCAATTGTGTTCTGAATTTATATAGAGATAGCTTCACTTTTTTATTTCACATAGCATAGAGGAATACATCAGCAGACTAGCCTGGTTTCTGTCTAGTGTTTGGATCATTTTGTGCTGCTGGGAGATATGAGGTGTAGGCATTTCATATTTTAGAAGGAATACATATAATTTAGTAGCCAAACCATTCATTGTTGAAAAGAGATTTTTATTGTTTGTCCAAACACATTATCACTATAATAAACATCTAACCTAGCTATTTTTGAGCCCTCTGGTTCAAGGACAAGACTTAATGGGGAAAAGAGGTGGGAGAGATCAGCAATAGGTCAAAGAGGGAAGAAACAACAAGGAAAGATTCTACTAGAATATTAAAACCAAGGAGAAAAGCAATACACAAGAGATGAACAGGGAGACAGACACAGCAGATGGCAGAGCAAAGGCTTTGGAACTATCTAACCTGCATTTAATTGTTAGGTATGTCACCTGTCTGTAGGATTATAAACCAATTACATAATTTTAAATCCCATAACAAAATGGGAAAACATGAGAAAGAACATTAAAGTTGCAACAACGTGCTGTGTGTGAATGCACATGTATGTTTATGTGTGTCTCTGTCAGCATTCTCTCTCTCTCTCTCTCTCTCTCTCTATCTATCTATCTATCTATCTCTCTCTCTCGTGTGTGTTTATTGGGGCTGCTGTCTCTGATATCCCTAATCTATAATTCAGAATCTTCTGAATGGTGCTGACCTCTAAGCCCAGTCTTAAATGTTGAGATACTGCTTTTCAAATAGCATACTTAGAAGTGAAACAGGAGAGTGGCCCGACCTCCTGGTCGGCATCCACATGCACTCGAGCTGATTCTACTGATGTATTTATCTGAGCTCATGCTGTTTTGTGACATTTCATTCTTCATGGACTTCCAGCGAGATGATTTAAGGTGCACACATCAATCGGAGCCTAATCATGCTCAAAAGCCAGTGGCCTTTCAGGGGATGAGACAAGCGACCATTGAGACCAGTTCAATCAAGGAGGCACTTGGGTTCAGAGACTCCCACCTGAAATAAATCTGGAGAAGGCTTTTAAATTCAATAAGCACTGATGAAGTAGGAACCCATGAGGCACCCTGACTGTACAGGATAAATACATCTGTCCCAGAGCAGCCATAAATAACACTCTTTTGTTTTCATCTATAATTAATACTGAGTAGTAGTAACAGTTGTTTCATTGAATATAATGGCTAAGGCTACTCCTATCTGTGTTGAAATTTAAAGTAAAATGGCTTAAAATTATAAGGCAATGTGTTACAATATGCAAACATTTAAGGAGGGATAGAGGGGCAAATAAAACATTTTAATTTTTGCTTTATCTTATTATGAACAAGGATATTAAATTTCAGTTTATTTCTAAGAAAAACTCCAAGAGATGAAGGTTCAAAATCCTTGGCTCTGGTTATTTTAGTCCAAAGTCTCAGTAACTTGAGAATAAAGTGAACTGACTCCAAGGTTGTATTTCTTGTCGTGTAAGACTTGGTGAAAATGGAAAGAAGTTTAGCTGATAAAAATGCTTCTTCGAATGAAAATAGAAGTCGGGGGGCTAGGGAGTTGTCTGAGTTAGTAAAGTGCTTGCTGAATAAACAAGAAGACCTGTGGTCACATTCCCAGTTCCAGGATAGAAGCCCAGCATGGCAATGCCTGGAATTGTAACACTGGGCTTCGGGAGAAAGGCATGTGGCTGGAACATGGTCAGCAGCAAGTCTTGTTCAATTAGGTATAGTTAATGACCCCATCTCAAAAATGATAGACACTGGCAGAAGAAGATGTTTAATGCTGCCCCGACCTGCAGAAATAATCAGCAGGGACCGAGCACAGGAGAGAGAGAGTGGGAGGGACAAGAAACACAAAGAATGAGAGCAAGACAATTGGACTGATCAAGCTCGGAAAAACTTTATTCAGGAGTGGCAATATAAGTATAAGCAAGAGGAGCCTTCAAGGGAGGCAGGGAGAGCCTAGGGGCTCTCCAAAGGTCAGGTGGCAATCTCAGCTCCTGGAACTAATGGTCACAGTATCCTCTCTACCCACAAACATCATTACTGTTATGACCACGAATGTTCTCTCAGGATGGTTTATGTAAGGTAGAAAATTTCCACAAGGCCATGACTGAGGCCATAGCTCCTGGCATAATGCCAAACCCCAACTTGCAGATTCACTTACACATTCATATATAGGGACATGTATGCACATACTTATACAAAAACTAAAAATTTAAAATGCATTTGAGTCAGCTAGCAATCTTAGCAGTCAGATAGGTGCCTGAGTTCAAGGCAGCAAGGTGTGGGTTCTCTCCTGTATCTTTGCAAGTCATTTTCACTCAGGCTTCACACATCTATGTATAGTTTAAAAAGAAACAAGTATCTATCATTTTTTATATTTACATGTATATTCTATCTATTCCAATGAAATAACACCGTAAAGTGCTGTCTTATCACCTGAGATTTCCCAACGTCTGGCATGAAGGGCACAAGCTGGTTTGTTTAGTGGCACCTTTGAATTAATGATACATCCAGGATTTAATTATAATTTTCCATTAAGAAAACTTGATTGATGGATATAATAACTGAAATGTAATATACATCTTTCTTATGGGTCTCCATGTAACTCAGAGTGTATTTATAACAATTATTTTCACTTAAGGAGATAATTGCTACTTTCAAAAATCTTTTTTAAAATGCCATGGTTTTAAAGTGTCTAAAATAATTTTCACTTCTTTTTTTCCCGATATATATTTTAAATATTGTATTGTTAGAACAGAGCAGTGCGAGGTTTTTTGAAAGTATCCAATTTCTGCCCAGACAGGCAATTAAAATATAAATTCTAGGAGAATTTGGCCTGCCAATAAAAAAGATAAATATCATGAGAAGGATTGCCTATAGAGGTAAGTGTGCCTCTAAATGTAATGTTCCCTCTCAAAGCCGAGCTCAAAGGCCAGTGAACTAAGTGATTTCTGGTGCCTTAATTTTAGATAGCCATAGTTCTTTAGAAAATTTCAGAGTAAGATTTGGCAAAGGCAAAAACACTAACTGACATCACATGTCTATCACCTAACAGCTTTGTAGCCTAGAATTACAATGTTCTTTAATGTATATCTTCTTTTATTTTTATACACTGCAGTGATAACTGAAAGATGTTCTGTAAGAAATAATCTGCCAGAGCCTGACAAATAAAGGAGTGGATGCTCACAGCCATCTGTTGGACTGAGCACAGGGTCCCCAGTGAAGGAGCTAGAGAAAGGACCTAAGATAGCTGAAGGGGTGTGCAGCCCCCTAGGAGGAACTACAGTATGAACTAGCCAGTAACCCCTAGAGCTCCCAAAGTGTACACATGATGGGACTCATGGCTCCAGCTACATATATAGCACAGGATGGCCTAGTCTATTCAGTGGAAGGAGAGGCCCTTGGTCCTGTGAAAGCTCTATGCCCCAGTGTAGGTGAATGCCAGGGCCAGAAAGCGGGAGTGGGTGGGTTGTTGAGCAGGGGTAGGGAGAGAGAATAGGGGGTTTTTGGAGGGGAAACCAGGAAAGGGAATAACATTTGATATTTAAATAAAGAAAATATCTAATAATAAAAAGAATTTTAAAATGCTTTGAAAATGCTGTTTAAAACTACCAACAGAATCAACTAACCTGTACCCTTGGCATCTCTCATAGACTGAGCTACCAGCAAAAGAGCATACACACGTTAGACCTAAGCCCTCTGCACATATATAGACGTGTAGCTTAGTCTTCATGTAGGTCCCCCAAGAACTTGAGCAGAGGCTATCCCTAAATCTGTTGCCTCTCTGTCAAATACATTTCCCTAACTGGACAGCCTTGTCTGCCTTCTGTGGGAGAGGATGTACCTAGCCCTGCAGAGACTTAATGTGCCAGGGTAAGGCGATATCCAGAGGGAGCCTCCAATTTCTCAGAGGATAATAGGAGGGAGGAGGTAAGGGACTGTGTGGGAGATTGGGAGGAAGGCAGTGGAGTCAAAAGTTATATGGAAGAGTTTGGAGGGAGGAGAGGAAAAGGAGAAATTTATAATTAAATAGAAAATAAAATCAAAGACAAAACAGCACTGCTGCAGCATGGTGTGTATAGAATTGATTACAAAATTTTACCTTAGAACAAACGTCGTTATTTCTTCAAATGTAGGACAACAACAAAAATAGAAATAGAAGCCACAAACTTTGAACATCAGAAGTCACAATGACTCTCACTGTGGTTTGTTCTGTGCGGTGATGATGGTAGTCATGATTGTAATGATGATAGAGATGATGGTGATGGAGAGGAGATGGTCATGGTGATGGTGGTAATGACCAGGTCAGTATCTGGAATAGGACAGAATTTCAAACCCATTTATAAATACTGGGAACAGAGTGACCTCTCAATGTTGCTAAAACTTTGTGTAGACTCAGAGATCTATTTTTTAAGTCATGTAGTATTAGGCTTCACTATTCTTGTTCAATTTAAGAACAAAGTTATTGATAAGCTTCTATATAGCAAGCAAACAGTGAGCCTTCATCTTTCTATAGCTGGCAAACCATGATAGAGTTATCCTATCCTATTAAATTTACCAGATTAATTATCTAAATTAATGGATTTCACTGCAACATTTCAATTAATAGATGTTTTGTGGTTTTCCAGTTCTTCTCTTTATCTGCTAGAATAATAAATTGCCAGTACCTGAAAGAGGTAGTGTCATAAGAACACAAGTTAGGAAAATTCTTATATTAAAAGCTCAGTTCAAGACTTTGTAAATCAGTTTATTTCATGTTAGCATAATTAATATCCTGACTTTCATAGTTGAGATAATCTTTTAACAAAAGGCCTTTAAACTAGGAGTGGTGCCACAGACATGTAATCGCAGGATTTAGGAGGCTGAAGAAGGACAACCACAAGTTTAAGGCCAGTCTGGAATATATACAAGTCTCTGATAGCATAAAAGTTTATTTACGGGCTAGAGATGGCTCTTATTCATTAGAATGAGTTAATGAATCAGAGACTGTTAGAATCAAGATTCAGCCATTGACTAGGTAAGCTAATAGCTTTGAGAAGCAGGATTGATAGTAGGGAAGTGTTATGGCAGCCCAAACATGAACAATGACCATAGCTATAGAGAGTCTAACATGTACAGGAGGAAAGCCAATTAGAACTGAAATGAACACAAAGAAATACAGGCCACTAAGAAATGTAGAGAGCTAGAGAAATATTCTCCCTTATACAACACCACACCAATTGGTTATACAATGCTGAATAGCCCTGAAAAAATATGTATATTTACAAGCAACATTATAATTCATAATTATGTATTTAGAAGTGTGTGATTGTGTGTGTGTGTGTGTGAGAGAGAGAGAGAGAGAGAGAGAGAGAGAGAGAGAGAGAGAGAGAGAGAGAGAGAAAATTAATGATAAATTATATCATTAGTTTAAATGAGAGATATATAAGAGGGTTTAGAGGGAAGATGGAATGGGTGAAATTATGTGACAACATTACAATCTCCAATAGTAAAATAATTGTTAAATGGTTTGAATGCTTACAAGACAGAATGCAAAGTAAGTGGAGGCAGACATTGTACATAAGTAACTGTGAAGACGCTTACTATGATAAAGATAGTGACTGGAGGTGAGATATTGACATTTGATTACTTTGCTTGATGTTTTAATGTGTCAATTTATTTAAAGGTGGATATACTATGTTAATAATGCTAATTGATATTGGTTTTCTTGTAGTAATAGTATCCTTTTAAGAACAAAGTATTTTTTCTTCATGCACAATAATATCTTCTAGATTTACAACACACAGTAAAACAAACAAAAAAATATTTCTGGGTATATTCATTCCTGGCATGTTACACCCTGAGATCCAGATATGGTTTATGACAGTGTGAAAGAAGAGCTTCAGTAGAACAGATAGATAGATAGATAGATAGATAGATAGATAGATAGATAGATAGATAGATAGATAGATAGATAGATGATAGACTAAAAAATGTATGAGGGACCTAATAGAGACTTATCAAAGACTGACAAAATTGTGAAGCATCTTGCATGCTGTTTAATTTCATTGTGTCAAGTTTACTAGGGCATCAACACTGTGGTAAACTTATTACAGTGATATTTTTATACTGAGAATTGAAGTTGTTGAAAATGTGTCTGAGACACCTATGAGAGCCATTAGCAATTGTGACTCCCACCTTCACTGCTGGTATTGATTCTCTCTAGGAAGACCCTGGGGCAAAGTGACTCTTGAGCCTAAACACCCACTGAAAACTAGGTTCTCAGTGATCTTATTGAACACAGATGCTGTTGGGAGGAAAGAGGAAACTCAAACTCAGGGACAATCGCACAGATCTCTTCTCCAAGACCAGGTTTGGATTTCCAGGACCATTGAAACCTATTTCATAAATTGGCTCCCATTAGATGTCTTCCTGTTTGTTGGTTTAATTTCTAGACAACCGTACTTGAAACAAGCTTAACCTGCTGGGTAGTGAACTTGAAACCCTGCTCCTCTATAATGAAGGTCACTGCGGAGGGACATTCATTGAGGTGGTTGTTAAATTGCTGAGTTTTCAAGGACTTTCCATGAACTCCAGCTGTAATTCCAAGGTGGTATTTCAGTAAGGCAGAAAGACTTAAAATGGTCTATTTCCCCTATTCTCTCTGGCAATTTGCTGTAAGTGCTGATTATTTTGTCAAGACTTTTGAGCTCAGAGCACTGACTATAATATCCTCAGCCTTTGATGGACTGTGGCTAGAAGAATAAGTGTTTGAAATGAAATGTCTGGAATACTTCGGGGAAGAGTTAGCAATGAAGCAGTGCTTACCTTTGGGGAAGACTGAGTAAATGCTAATAAGCAACAATTAGGAATCTTCCATTTATTGGAAAATATCATCTGAATATTCCCCCATATTGTTCAATCACAATAGCCATATGATTTCATTGTAAGTGAGAATTCTGAAAAGGAAAGGTCTTTGGTATTCTCTTGAGGACTTTTAGTAACAGTCGTATATAAAACACAAAAATTCCAACATATCTATTTTGGAGTTTAGGAATAGTATTATCTCTTAATGAAGGGGATGTTTACTCAGCAAGTTCTCGGTTCCCGATCATTTAGAATTATTTTTAACATTTATATAAGATATTTTGTGAAGACACTAAAATGCTGACAACTTCTTATCATTAACTACTTTTATAGATCTATGAAACATTTAACTCTATTTTAAAGTCATTTCTCAAATCTAGGAAAATTTTAGTTATTAAATTTATATGAGATACCACCTGTCTTATTACGCAGCTTAAGCAAACCATGTTGTAACAGTAAAAAAAATTAATTCCATATAATAAGTATTCTTAAGCCCTATATTATGTAGTTAATAACATTTTCTTTATTTAGTTACAAAGGTGAAAAATACAAAAATTATAAAATTAATATGAAATAATCAATTTTTTTACTCATGATCCAAATGATGAAAATTTATTGGTGAATTAGTGGAGACCTAAACTGTATTCTTCACTGGACTGCAAAGAAATATGTTTCTATTTATAATTTTTATATTACCTGGCCCATAAAAATTGGTCTTCAACTATATTTAGACAATTATATATACAAATATTAAGTAATGGGTCCTTGAATCCATTTGAATCTCTATTTTAATATATTTATTTTCATTTCATTTATATGAGTTTTGCCTACAAGTGTATATGGATACCTCTTTTATGCCTGATGCTCCCTAAAGTAGAGGACTGTCTTGAATCCTCTGGAACTGCAGTTGCATGTGGTTGTAAGCTACCTTGTGGGTGACAGTAAACCTTGATTGTTTCAAGATCATTCACTTAAACAACAAAGTATATGGTGGAAAATAAGGTTGGATACAATACTCAAAATTTACTTAAGTCTGTGTTCACTGAAGTTAAGGAAAGCAGCCTTAGTCCTAATAAAATTATGGAATTAAATAATATCTTTGATTTCTGTAGCAAACTCTCCAGTAAGTGTAGAATGTTAATTTCTTTTGAGAAGGTGGTGGCTGCTTCATGAAATAGACTAAGGATAACATTTGAGAATGTGGTGTTTATGAAGACACAGCAGAGGTCTTAGTGAGTCCTTCCTGGTCTTACAGACACTCAGATTAAGTGGAAAAGGAGCAGGAAGTAATACCGGATACTTCAAAATCATGCTGCCTAGCTGGATTTATAATCTGTCATAGGAAATATGAGGATGTCAAAGAAAATCACAAGGGTATTCTACTTTTATTATACCATTTTTATTTCATATTATCAAAAACACATATTATAGCTTATATTTCAACAACTTACATTATACAAGAAAGAGGGTCTACAGGAATTCAGAGACTCTGTAGTAGGAAAAGAGAATTATGAACTATGCAAGGGTTTAAATAAAAAGCAGAGATTAATCTTATATATCAAGCACTATTGATAATATTCAATTCTAAACTAAAGTCCTTAAACTATGGCTTTGTCATTTTACATTATTAGAAATTATTTACAAAATGTGGGGTAGTTACCAGAGTAACCTGAAAAAGAAATACAAGTTATTGTTGGGTTGTGCTAGAGAGAACTGAAAATAATTCCCCCCATAGAAAAATGACTTGAAGAGTAAAATCAAATGCAACTTGACATAGATCAGAGGTGACTTTCTTGTTACTATGTGATGTTATGCATCCTCTTGGATTGTTCTGCCTCATAACTACTCATGATCAACCCATTCTAAGGCCTGTCAATTCTCATTTCCTCAGCCTTACCATTAGTCCAGTAGAGATGCAGATCTTTTGCTACCAATCATAGGAAATATCCCTCCTCCATCTGTCAGCTAGAGCACAACATCAAAGTGACATTCTGATGAAGGCTTCCTCCTCACAAATTCATCCCATAGTCATTAAAGTATGAAAAACAAGCAAGCAAACGCCCACCCACCCACACACAAACACACACACACACACACACACAAACAGCTGCAACAAAAATAAAAATGAACCACACTCCTTAGCATAACTTTTAAACTTGATTTTTAAAGTCATTCCTTATATGAATCTGTGACCCAAATGAACAGGACTCTTATAAAATTTACTCTCCATTGTCATTGTGACTATATTTTCGATTGTTTGGTTCTCAAAACCACGATTCATTTCTACTTACTGGACCACGGAATGTGAGTACTCATACCTAGCTTCTCAAATGGCACTCCCTTTTATCATCCATCATTCTTTCTCAGTAGAATTGACTTTGCATTCCGAGGACAGTACCTGTTCCCTGAACCATATCATGTGCCCATCACTATCTCTATCTCTGGTTTTGTGTCTTAGCACTGACCTTATTTATTTTCTTTGCTATGATATCTCTACAATAGAGAACAATTACTAGCAATTAAAATTCCTCAATACATAATAAAGGATAGTTCTTGATATGCAAAATAAGAAATATTGAATGGGTTTTAGAACTTCTAAGAGGAATTTTATCATCATATTGCTATAGTTTACCTAAGAAGAATTTCCATTTTCTAATCTACACATAAATGGTATGTTGTATATTAGGTTTTTAAGGGTTATCTTTTATACTATCCCAAAATCAGACAGCACTATAGAACAGGAATTTCTTGATATATCATTGGAGATGCTGGGATTCTAAAATAAAGACATCACTAAGGGTATAGTAGTAATTCTTCTGTGGGCTCTGGAGAAAGACACTCTCCTCTTCCTAGACTCTGTTAGTTAGACATTCTAGGGCTTTGTGGTTAGAAGTCATATAATTCCAGCTCACATATCTGTTGCCCTTGTATGTTTAGATTGATTTTCTCTTATAGAGATGGTGATTCTAATATGGTGTTCGATTTCTTTATGATCATCTTAACTAAACACAGCCACAAAGGTGATATTTCTAAACAGTGGCACTCTACAGAATTAGCTGCATATACATTTTTGAAAAACATTCTTCATAGCTGTAGAGTGTGGTTCCTAAAATACTGTAATCCTTTTGAGCCAGAACCATGTATTTCTTTCTACTCATCCTTGCATGCCTAATGTGAGGTACTGGATGTAATGATATTTATAATTTTATATAAGTTTGATGGGCAAAGGTAGAAGAAAACATATATATCTGTCCAAATTTATTGGATACAAATTTTCTTATTTTACAACATCACAAAATAATGCCAAAACCTGGGTGACCAAGTGCACAAATGCTTTATCATTTAGGCAACATTCCAGATCTACACCATAATAATAAAAGGCTAGTACAAATGAAACATAATTGTCACACGTCAATTTCATTAATGATCTGAGAGAGAGAAATTAAAGTTGATATTGAATACCACTGTTAATAAGAATGGAAACAAGCTATATAATTTAATTTTAATTTCTTCCTGAGCATTTTAAAAACTAGTTAGAATATAGCTATTTGATTTACAGCTGGTAAAAGTTTACATTGTATAATTCTATTTACAGAATCCATTCAGATCTAGTAAACCAGTTTCTGTATTCACTCATGCCTCAAAACTCAGAATGCCCTAAATAAAAGAAAACATATAATATAATTAATATAATATAATATTTATTTTAAAGATAAAATATAATATAGATATATGTATATATGTATTTCCCTGTGTGTGGTGGGATTTATATATGTATACTTCATACACACACACACACACATATACATATATATTACATAGGAATGTAACACAATGCAAAAAGAGGGTATGAACTTCAAATAGAAAAGGAGAAGTTTGTGTAAGGTTTTGAGTGAAGGAAGAGAAGTCCTAATTACAATTTTAAACATAAAGAAAAAATTATAAGAGAATCTGTACTGTAGTGAAGAAGCTGAAGAGGGAGTTCAGTAGTTAAGACCTTTAGATCAAACTAACAACTCGTAGCAAGATGCATTGGTATTCTGCACTAACATATTTGGTGAGCTTTAAAAAAAATAAAAGTGGAAAAGAAATACTCAGAAAATTTTGCTTGTAAATAAATTTATTTTCAAGCTAGTCCCTAAAGCATGTATATTACAAGCATTAATGTGCTATTATCTGATGTTCTCATGCACTACATATTATAAAGCATTTAAGTCAGTTTAAATATCTCAAATGAACACTGTTTTCTTCATGACTAAAATCATTTTAAATCCTTAATTCTAGATTTTTCTGTACATAGTTGCACAGTGAACAATCATGATCTATATTCATCATACCGTGCAATAGACTATAAGAATTACATTTTTATTTTTAACTGCAACTCAGTAGTCAGTGATCAGGGTTTATTGATGATTTAATGGTTGATGACTTACTGTGATTGAAACCATGGACTACTCCTTTGGCTAAAATGGAATAGTTTTATATTTATATTCATACTTGTGTTGTATTGGAGTCAGAATTCTTGACACTATGCATTTTATTTGAGCAACCCCTACTAACATTACTACAGATTTAATAGATCGAACGCTTTTGAATTATATGCAAAGGAATCAGTAAGAAATAATACTTAATGAGAATTTTCGAATGTGAATATGGTAAGAAGTCTAACAGGAAACAACTTTACTTTGCCTGTACAATTTGTAAGTTGCCGGATGACTGCTATCAGCTAAAATTGACTGTTTCTCTGCAGAAAAAATGACATATTACTCACCTCAGAAGTATATGACATGTTCCTTTCCTTTCTATTCTAATCAAAGTCGAAATGGAGGAATGAGTAACTGAGGATGAATGATCTGTTGTGTGCACAGGGATCCACAATCAAAAGAGGATCAGAAATTGCAGAGGACAGATTTGGATTCAGTCCTATGATTCAAAAGTGGATTAGGATCCCACGTTTGCCATCACTCGTTTTCTCTCTGATGACTGTTCTGATCTGAGCTAATGAATAGCTCTAGCTATGCTAATGGAGGATGCAGTGAACAAAGCAAATAACTTGCCATGACAATTAAGCCCTCTAACTGCCTTACATTGGGATTACTAAAGTGTCTGCTGTCAAGGAAGACAAATGAAAACTCCTGTGCTAAATGCATTTCAGCTAAAACATACTAAATATTCTTCTGAGACATGGAAGATTGCACAGATTTTAATATTTTAAAGAGGAAATATATTGTAAATGGGAAGTGCATTAAAAATCATCTTAATAATGACTAAAAAAAATCACTGTAACAAAAACTCAACAGAAATTTCAGTTTTGATACTCAATACCTTCTAGTAAAGAATTTCCTTAAAGATACTTTCTGTTGTGCATATGGACTGGAAATATGTTATTTAACTGTTTTTCTTTCTACTGCAATGCTACCAACAAACTTAGTAGTTTATACAATGTGCACTTGTTTTTTCTCAGATTTTTGATTAAGGATTCCAGGTTCAGTTGAGGTGTACTTCAGTGTCTCATTAGAATAGGACTCAAGAGGCAGACATGAAAAAGTTGACTTTGTGGAAAGAATCCTCTTACAAAGACAAGAAACTATATACAGAACCAAATCTTTTACTACATATAAGGGTAGGGGCTTATGTTCTTGCTATCAACCTCAGCTCTTTACCACATGGGCCTCTCCAATCTTGCAAACCAGCTTCAGTTCAATTAACACAGGATAATCTCTTTGTGAAGAAAGGGATATTATTCTTTTGTAATATTGTCATAGAGGTGGTATCTCATCACCTATTCACACTAATACTTCTTAGAAAGAAGTGGTCAAGAGAAATGGGCCTTGGCTAACTGGGAACCTTCTTAACATTTTATTATATTAAAGTGAGAACACTGGCCTTTGTCTTGTTCATGGTTCTGGTCTGATAAATCCAAGACTAATATTGCTTAATGTTTTGAGACATTGCTTCAAGTTTAAGTGTGTTTTCCAAAACTTGATTGCATGGATTTGTGAAATCAAAATTCCAGGAAAAAATATACATACTTATCCAAAAAAAAAAAAAAAACTGTAGGCAATGAAAAATTCTGGGAGGAGGGAAGCTGATCTTTCTCACACCACACTACTTGGGTCTCCAGTGCCAAATGATCAGCCCTGAAAGCATACATTTACATAACTTTATATGGACTGAACATGTTATATTTAGGAATGCATAGTATTTATCTATGTAACATGTATGTAGTAACAATTAGTGATAAGAGAATCAATATATTTGAAGAAAACCAGAAGTGGCACATGGGAGTGTTTAGAGGGAATAAACAGCAGAGGAAGTGTTGTGATTATAACCTCAAAAAGAAAAATTTAAAGGCAAAAAAAAAATTAAAAAAACACGAGAAAAATGAAGAATGTTTATTCTGCTAAAATTGTTAACAAAAGCAAAGAAAACTATTTTATGAAGTATAATAACTATTACTAATACCTAACAATAGAAATATTCTTTTTTTTTACTAAATGCTTTTTAAACTTGGATGTTCTATATCTGTGGATTTCTTTTTACCCAAGATCAATATAAAGCTATCATGTCAGATTTTTTAATCAGACTAACATTTCTGAACTACTCTTGTTGCAGAAACCTTTTCCACCTCCATAATTTAAGATGTGAACAATGTTCATCTCCTGAAGACCCTAACAAGGATTAGCTTTGGATTAGAGGTGAAGATATGTGAACATGAAAGTGAACAGGGACCATGTAATGTAAGCAGATGCAACAGGCAAGACCGGATGCCAGAGAGCAATGAACAAAAATAGGGTCCACCCTACTTTTAGTGTCTTTGGCCACCTTGTAGCTTTATGTAGATAATATAAGATGATCGATTTCAAAAACATTATCATGACTCCCTAAGTGAACCCTCTCCGACTCATACCAGAGTTGAACTTATTCAGAAACTAGCCCATGAATTCTGTTATAGCCATATTATTTCCCAAATTTTGTGCATTACATTTCCAAGGGAAGATTTAAAATATTTGCATCTTATTTGAAGAGATAATTACATCACAGCAGCCTTTTAGGATTTGACTTCAGTTAAACTATAGATTTTAAATGTCACTCTTGTGCCAGGAATAGGTATGTACAGAGGAAATTTTCAAATTTTCTATTTTCTGGAACCTTCTGTTCAAGTATTTGTAAGTATTCTGTCTTTGAATGTTACTATCCAGTTCCTTTGCTTCCTATCCTTAATTTCTAGAATACTACTCAAAATCATGTAAGCATTCCTCAAATGTCCAAATGGAAGCATTTCCTTGTTTTAGTAAATGATGCAGAAGTTCTATTATATCTAAACATACATCTTAAATCTCTACTTCATGGATTCACTCCCGTGTGGACCACCCATGTGGACTTCTCACACTTCATCTGACCTAATACAAGTAACAGCACCCCATCACTTTTGCTTCTACTTGACCTATAGCTTACATAGGATATTGCTCACTTCTGCATCTTTTTGACACATAAAACGTGAGAAGAGAAAACTTTATCAAGCCTCACAGTTTCAGAGATTGTAATCCACAGCTGATCTTCCTCATACCACACTACTTGCATCTCCAGTGCCAAGTGATCAGCCCTGAAAACATACATTTACATAACTTTATATGGACTGATCATGTTATATTTAGGAATGCATATGTATTTATCTATGTAACATATATGTAGTAACAATTAGTGATTTGGGGCTGGTGATATTGTCTGTGGCACACTGTGGCAGAGCAGTCTGCTTTACCATGGCAAGTGGGAAACAGAGAAAAGTAGAAAGAGAAGAGGACCGAAACAGACATACCACAGGAGACATCTTAACAAACACTTTCTCTTACTAGGTGAAATCTCCTGAAGTGTCCATATGGCCAATAAAATATGTCATCACCTGCCCACTTAGAATTAAACACAGGGCTTTTTGTGGGAAACATTTCATATTTTAAAATTGTGCAGAGCAATACACTGAAGTGGTAGAATTACCTTATTACACTGCTTAAATTAACTCTATGTATACTATCACTATAATGGATTCCTTTGCTTTTGATGAATACATTTATATTCTTCAAATTACCAAGTATTGCACAACCAATCTACCACTTGTCTTTAGCTCAAAACATATTATTAATTAGTCTGCCTAAAACAAAGTTATCCAGCCCCTTGTGTTTCTCCTTTTGTAATTCATCAATTATTGCCTCTCCCATTTTTATGCTTCATATATGTTTGTTTATCCCAGGGACCTCTGCCTCTAGCACAGGCTACAGCCACTAGGTCTCACTGTAGTATCCATTGTCCTTATTACAATATAAAGTAATAAGGAGGAGCTTCAATATAGATCCAGTACAAGAGTCAAACTTCATGATTTTAACTTCATAGTATGAATCTCCTTCTGAGGTATAAAATACCATGAGGTATTTTAGATAATGCAGTAGCTTAGTTAAGATTTCTACTGCTATAATAAAATTCGTGACAAAATGCAACTTATAGAAAAAAGTTTATTTCATCTTATAACTCTCACACTGAAGTCCAATCTGGGAATAATTAAGAGAGGAAATCTGGACTATGACTATGAAGGAAAATTGCTTTGTGACTTGCTCTTCAGGCTTGCTCAATCTACTTTTTATATACCCCCAAAGTACGTAGGGGTATATACAGAGAACACAAACAATAGGCCAGGTTCCCCCACACCAATAATCAATCAAGAAAAATCACCATAGCATAGGCTCTCCCACATACCAATATACCAGGGGCATTTTTATACTTGATATCCTCTCTTCGCAAATGGCTTTGGCTTGTGTCCAGCTGGTATAAAACTAGACTGCTCATGCAACATGTTCATAGTTTGCACACCAAATATTGTACACAGAATATTATGAAGAAGTCAAAATTACTATTCCTGAGTAAAAAATTATAAATAAAATGAATTAAAGTTAAACTGAAAATACTACTTCAAATATTTTCCTTTGCAGATCTCCCAAGACATTTTGCTCATTTACTCAAATTAAAATTCATTCACTCATTCATTTCTTTGGCTTGCCAAGAGTAAATTTGCTTTTTGTAAGTAGATCTTTAAAAGAAAAAAAGATTTTTAGATTTTGCTGCCAAAGTTTTGATCATGAAATTGTAAAGTTACAGCAGAACAAAATTCACTTTAGCACAGAGTTTAAAGTAAACTTTTCTGTGAGGGACAGAACATTTAGTACAATAGTCAGGATAAAGGAAAGAAAAACAATGGAGAAGACCTGGGGCGTTATCTCTATATTTTGTTTTCTGCAAAACGCAAAGGAAGATGCAATATATTTTTACACATATACACAAGAAGAGAATGTTAACAACAGTGTAGGTGGGAAGTAAACCTGTTTTCCTGGAATACAGGACATTTTAATGAGAACATTGAAAAGTATAAATAGATAAGGATTCAGCTTACTCAGAGTCATTCCAGATAAGCATTGAAAGGACGTGAATCCTAATTTTGAGGACACACACACACAATCAGAATTTCTTGAAGAAGGCATGAGGTTGTCAAAACTTTGCTGAAAACTGTTAAATTGATATATTCTTTAACTCATTTTATCTGTTTATTATTTTTCACAAAGATGTGATGCAATTGAATAAAATCCACAAGTCTAAGTATGTATTTACAAGGCTTTAATTCTCAGGATTTCATCCACCAATCCTCCAGCACCACACATTGGCTATGCAGTCATTTCCCTGCATTGTTCTATACTGTGAGAATATTGCCTTGCTTTGTGTCTCTCTGAATTTCACTGTTATGGAAGTTTCAAGCAAATGGAACATGAAAGTCCCAGCTGGTTTGGTGTGGTTTCTTCTATTTTGTGTAAGAATATCAAGAATAACAGATATTGCCATCTGCACCATCACATGATTCCAGGACATTTTGTTTAATCTCTAATGAGTGTCTCCACACCATGCACACTACACACACTTTCTAGTTGGGATGAATAAGGAAACCTATGACCATTTGTATATGTGTGTATACATGAGTAAATATTCATGTGTGAACATCTGCTTTCCATGAACTTTATTTTTATGTTTTTCTTGACACGTAGTCAGGTATGGACTATAGGAATACGTGGAGTCTGAGTAAAGATGTGGTTTGTATTTCAAAGCCAACAATGACACAGTTATTTCATCATGCGTCTCTCTCAAAAGCAGTCTAAATGACTTCAGAGAGACAGAAAAAGAAACCCACAGGGATTCTTACAGTGGCCAGTAGGTGGATACAGGGCAGTGATCTCCACACAAGAACAAAGAATGGAAGCACTTGATTCTTTCAACTGTACCAAATGAGGGGATCTTTCCCGTCAGTCTCTCCAGCTATTTGGTAAAGGGGAAGAGGGCAAAGCATAGGGTTGGAATGAGAATTTAAAATATCAGTAAACGTTTATTTTTAAATGGAGTCGGCCTCATTACTACGCATTGAAGTTGTTGGTGGGCGTGGCAATTTCATGATCAGCTTTTTATGGAAAACCTCGGTTTCAAACTGGTTGCAATGTTTTACTTTCTTACCAATACTTCCTATTGATAACCAATTGGTTGATTTATTTATGTTGTCGTGGATATGAAGATGAGTTATATCAAAGATCCTGTTTATTCACTGGGCAATTCCTATATTCCTCAGACAAACTGATTTTCACATTTTTTTCAGAAGTTTTACTTCTGTTATTCCTTAGTTATTGTTGAGCTATTAGTGTTCTTTGCATATTCTGAATATAAGACCAACATTATCTGATTTGAGAATTTTTTTTTGCCAATTGTGCATATTGCCTCTTCACTTTCTTGGTGATTTAAAAAAAATGCTTTTAATTTTGGTTAAGTGCTTTTCAATTTTTTATATGCACACACACACACACACGTGTGTGTGTGTGTGTGTGTGTGTGTGTGTGTCTGTGTGTGTGCTTGCACGTGCGCTCGTGCATGCGCACATTTGTGTACGCATGCATATTCATGCATGCACCAAGCCCATGTGCTTCAAGAAGCTAGAGAATACCCTGATGGGGTCATTTCTTTCCTTCTGCCATGTAAGCTCTCAGACTCAAGTCAGGTCATTAGATTTAGCAGCAAGGACTGTAACCTGCTGAGCCATCTGAGCAGCTCTCAAATCTTACTTTTAAATTTATTTCTCTGCTTCCTTTTCCTTTTAGTATTATACACAAAGAAACACTACCTAATCCACAATCACTATGATTTATACTCCCTGTAGTATCTTCCAAATGAAAACTATTTATTAAGATGCTTTATTTTGTTTGCTTTTATAGCCAGAAACTGTCACCCTGTAAGACTACTACACTTCTTCTAGAGTTCATTAGTAGAGATAAGTAAATGACTTTGTGTCTGGAGCCACTTTTCATGATGAAAATGTTTCAAGTTCTTCATTTCATAATTGATACCGATCACAGTGGCTTCCAACACAGGGCAGCAGCACACTGGGGTACAGGTGTAGATTGCTTGGCTAGAATCACTCCAGGGGCAGTGTCCATTCACTAATGTACCAAGGTAAACCTTGGTACAAACATACAATTTAAATCTTAGTTAAAACAAAATAATATATGGTAATAACGCTGGGATATACAGAATTGCTATAAAACTGAATGCTCTAAAACATAGGTACTTTCTTTACTCTCTTTCATACTGCCATTAGGAAAAAAACAGTTTTTTTTTATTGCATTTGTTTTTTTTTTTTTATTTTTGTGTGTGGATATTTTTGTACTCCATTAACACTTGGTACCCGTGGAGGTCAGAAAACAGTGTAAGTTTGTCTGTAGTTGCAGTTATGGGTTGTGAGTTATGATAAAGGTGATGGGCATTGAATCCAGTTCCTCTGAAGGAGAAGACAGTGGGATCTTACCCATGGAGCCATCTCTCCATCCCTTGAAATCACAATATAACAAGAATGACTTCTTTAATCCTCTCTCTGTTCAACCCAACTCATATGCCATTATCAGTAGAGCTGTTGACTTGGAACATGGTCTCCACAGAATATTGTATTTCACTTTCACCCCAGTTCTCAAGAATTAGAGTCATGAAGGATAATGTATGGTCCTTCTACTTATTAGCTCTGATTTTTAAGTTACATAGTCCCACCACGTCTCTTTTCCTATGTAAAAATGCAGGCAATGAAACTTACCTGTTTGTCAGTGAAGCCAGGAGGTAAACCACAATGAAGATTAGGTATCCCAGCACATAGAACATATTGTTAACTAGGGTACTGGCATAAAGATAATAGAGAATTAATAATTTTAGAATTATAAGCACAAATCAACCATTGATATTTTTTCCAAGGAAAGAGGCTAACTAAACATGGCTAGTTTATGTATCTTTTCTTTTAAAGTAGATATGATGTGTCTGCCCTTTATTCATCCAACTGAGTGCCTTTCTGGTCTTTCCTCTTAAGAGTAAAAACCAAAAGCCACCAGCAGTTCCTTAATCCTGTGTCTATTTCTTCCATTATTTCTTCAGTCTAAGGAGCAATGGCTACTAACTGAGATGAGACTCTGTGGATTCAGAGTCTTCTTGAAATGTACCATCTGGTTGGTTATGTTTCTCTCTGGGGTAAAAGACACCCACAGGGTGCTCTTTGAGTCACCCTTTCAAAGGCACACTGCCCACTGAGTGAGGAAAATATTTCCAGATGGAAGTCCGCACCCTCAGCAGGTGGAGCCTCTCTGTTACAGAGAGAAGGCTAATCTAGGCTGGATGGGAAGTTTTCAGGCCCCTCACTCCACTAGAATGTCTGATTGTTCCCACCAGAATCAGGTGAACTTCGCACCAGCCTTCTCTCATCTCCTCAACTCTGAGCGAGAACACATCTTTACTTGAAGTCAGCGGGAGCGCCCGGAGAAAGAGGAACATTTGGAAGTGGCAGATGAAAGGCTCCAGCGTCAACTCATCCTTCTGTCTCCATGGTCTGGATGACTCTTCCTATTCAGTAGCAAATGCTGAGAAGTAATTATCTTTCCACTAGCTTGCTTTAAAATGCCAGGAGGTTATAAATATTCCCCTAGGAGTGAAACAGCTTGGAGATATAAAACAGGAAGTGAACGGAAAGGGTGGGTGAATGTCTTGTGATGCCAACCTCGAATTACAGGACACAAGCTTTTTATTTAACCAGTAAGGGTGTCTTGATTCCCTCTTCCAACTGAATGAAGCTGAAAGGAAAATTTACAAGATGTCTTCAAGTGCTAAACTATGTGAGTAACATAGGGGACCAACCTTTGTCACATGATAAGGGTAATGAGAATAAATAAAGTTGGTGTACAGTCCTGACCAGTAAATAAGCAACAATGGGGAAAATATCAAATGAGCAATAATTTTCAAGAATTACTTCTTGAAATGTATCACAGGATGTTTTAAACAGAATCTCTAGAGAAATAAATGTTAATGAGCTACAGAAAGGCTCAGTATTTGGAAGAAGAAAGACAGATCTCTAGCCTTGTGAATTACATAGTGCTGGTCAGAAAATACTGAATCATTTTCTGCCTAAACAGTGATAATGATATTGCAAGAAACTTGTGCTGATGTGTCCTCATCCCCATGGTACATAATGTAAAATTAGAGGTGACTAAAATAAATATTTCCTTCTTTTCTCTCAGGCTATTGTATCAATGCATTCTATGTAAGTTTTTGTTCCAGTAATACATATTTGTTAATCACTTTTTCAAGGTTCTATGGCCAGTACCAGAACCTTTAGCAGTATTATGTATGTGTTTTACGTGGCTTATTTTTGAGTTCTCACCATTTTCATTTGAAGTTCTCTGACCCTGATGACAGATAAAATATTGGTTTCTGCTGTGGCACCCTCAGGAAGCCTAGATTGGTTCTAACAGAGAAGACATAACTATTGCTTACAAATATGGAGTTAAGAAAGAAGTCAAAAGAAACAACAGACATTTGAGAAAGATTATGCTGATTCAGTGCCATAGCATTTACCTCCATGACGAATCATGCACTAGCAACCTTAAAGAAATCTTTGACGTATACATTTAATTACCAAAGAGTCCTACATTACTAAAGTCAATTGACCTCTTGATCAAGGTTCATCCATCTAGAGGAGATTTAATATATTTCCCCTGGAATACTGATTTCCCAGTGACAAACACACAAGATGACATGAATTCTTCTTAACTCTTAATTAACTAACTGATCTTTTCATTTATTTATTAAAATGCATATTGAATGCCTGTGTGATTATTGCTTCATATCTTAGTAATAAACAAATATTTCAACACTATATTTTACTTTGTTCTTGTAGGCTTGTAATCCCAGCTATTTGCAAGGTTGATGAAGAAGGATCATGAATTCAATGGCTGTCCTGTATTACAGTATGAATTCTAGGCTAGCCTTAATGATTTTCTCTGGTTCTATGTGGTGAGGTGGGATAAGAAGAGGGGACAGAGAAGGATAGACTATACTCCTAGGTACTGCATTTGATTAACAGGCAGGGATACCCCATGTGATCTCAGTAATGCAGAAACATTAATGATGATATTGTACTGTCAGAAAGTTGCTATGGTTTACAGCTACATGTCTTTATTCTCACTCCCTCCATCTGCAAAAAAGACATAAGAGTAGGAGTGTTTCCTCAAAGTTTAGTAAATAATGCACAAAGCCACATAGTCTGACCCATAGCAAGGATGGATATAAAACGTACTATATTATGGTCCATTTGTAAAACTCGGTGGGAGGAAAAAATAATTCCATCTTCCTCACTTAGTAAGTCTGAAGAATAGCAGTGATATTTACTATCTTCCTAAACAGACAACACTAACTATAGCATTTTTCGAGCAGAGGACAAGTAGTTCTCTTCACAACTCAATTGTCTCTTCTTTCTATACACAATGGTCTTGTCTGAAGGCAAGAATGAACTAAGACTATTTTCACATTTCTTCCTATGATATTCCTAGGTGGAATGGGCTGCATTATGCTAATGCAATCCCAAGCAATTATGGATGACCAGAATGAACTCTGTAGTCCTAATGCTCTTCCAGGCACTTACGGACTGGGAGAAAGAAAGGATCCACCTCCTTAGCTTAATTATTCGGATTCACATATTCTTATTATTCAAAAAGAGAGCAATTGTACACAATTTTATAAAGTTTCTATAAGCATTTTATAGAGCCAAGAAGTGAAAATCAGATGGCTGCTGATCTTGCGCACACTAAGGGACAAGCTAGGACCTCTTTTCATCTCCTGTTTCACAACTCCTGTCTGTGCTGATTAGAACCAGGTGATGTTTTTCCATGTGTTGGGGGACTTTTGGGATAGCATTGGAAATGTAATTGAGGAAAATACGTAATAAAAAAATATTAAAAATTAAAAAAAGAAGAAGTAAAGGACAGCTGTTCACTTACTTCTTATCTTCCCATGGTCCATGATTGTCTGATGAATTCTGTGTTTCTAAATTCATTCCTTCATACAGGGCAGAAACATTTATCTAAAGAAAAACAAGTATCTCTGTGATAGACACAAATTAAAATGGGAAATATGGGTCAGCAAGATACTCCAACTAAGATTCTACTGCCCATTAGCAAACTGGATATTTCATTATAGAGCTCTCTGAAGATTTAAGAGGAGAAATAATGTGGGTGAGCCATAGAAAAATATTAGAGAGAAAATGGTATAAAAAGGAACTTTGGGGAGGTGGAGAGACCAGAGCTGTGGCAAGGAAATGTGCATTAGACAGTGAATTACGTTTCAATTTTAATCTTCCCACCTACATTCCTTATGCTCTCTCCATGTGGCTCATTTTTGCTCTGACTTTTAAGTGAAAAAACTTAAAATTGTAAATTAGGGAGGATCTTGTTTTGTGTTGGAGCATAGTTAGACTGAGGAGGCACAGAGCTTAAGTCTCACTGATTATTCTCATCATAGGACAAATGGACCTTTGAGTAATCCAGGGGTGCTGCACCTGCGTTTTATTCCCATAAAATGCCTTTGCAACTGTTCAGAAGCACTTGATAACTACATTCTGGGCATTTCAGAAACACAGCAGATGTGCTTCTATCCTGCAGTAAGGATCCCATTCTGTAGCATAGAGGAAAATTCAAGACAAAGCAAAGAGAAAGCCCAAGACCTCCCAGTAGCTACACATTAAGTGAAGAGAGTATAGCTACGTATCCTCTTTCATTTGGGCCGTTGTGTTAGGCAATCTAAGTAAATATTTGTTCATTGATGAAATATTGTTCATTTTCCTTTTATCTTTAATTTTATTATTCTGTTTTGGTGAGGTGCCTGTGCCACAGCATGCATCTAGAGGTGAGATGACAACCTGTGAAGATTAGTCTCTCCCTCCACTTTCCTATGAGTTCCTGGCGTGGAACTCAGGTCACTGGGATTTTGCAGCAAATACCTCCTAAGCCATCTCATCTGACACAGTTTTTTATCATATTTTTATTTGTTAAATTATTCATCAACATGATGTAATTGTTAAATACTAGGAAATCAAATGCATATAAAATCTGGAAGCTTACATATATGTTAATATATGGTGTTCTGGGAGTTATAACTATGTGGATATGTGTAATTAAATGTAAAGGTAGAGAAATGTATGTGAGTCTAAGGGTGTGCTTCTTATCACACTTGGATTCTGAGTGTAAATATGTAAGTGGGGATATGAGAATATTTGAATGTATAAATAAATTTGGAATTGTATCAGTAGGGGAGTGTACAAGTTTGTGTGCATGTGTATGTATGTGCATATGTATATATGATTCGGGATTGTTGTAATTTCTATATGGTATAATAAAGTGATAATGCCTTGTAAAATCTAAAGCGGCATTTAATTCTACTTCATCATGACACACTCTTACAGAGGACACACAACTTAAAAGTTTAAAAGTAAAGCAGCGCTTGAAGGATATGAACAAGCAGACCATGAATTTGTAAGGAAGCAGGGAGGGGTATATGGGATGTTTGGGGAAAATAAACAAAAGGAGAAATGATGTAATTAAATTATAATTAAAAAAATATATAAGACACATTAGCTCCTTAGAGCTTCAGTGTAGATTCAAGGGCATTAAATATCAAAGACGATTCATACTTACTTAGTCAGATGGAATGCCTCCTATAGAGTCAATTTCAGACCTTTTGAATTTCTAAAATGACATTTTTTTTTGCTTAAATTGGGACTGTTTTAAGGAAAACTATGTTTGGCATTTTAGTTTCAGACTGAGGACTTCCAAATGAAGCTGATTATTTTCCTTAACGTAAAGCTTTTCCTTTGCCCATATGGATGCCCCAAATTCTAATCAGAGGTTACACTGTCCAGACAGTTCCCACAATATAATGTTCATTTCTGTCATCAATTCTCATGCAGACTGCTCTTCAAAGGACAACAATGAATTAAGTCAATAAAACTTTGACTAATTTATGGCTACAAGTAAAATCTTTATAAATTTATATATATATGCATATTTCTATAATTAGAACTTGTGAAATCCATATAGATTCCAGTAAAGCTTGCTTATTATGAGTCTATATTTGTTACATTTAAGTTGTTGGGGCAAAAGCAAAAATAGCAACAACAGCAACAACAAACACTTGACCAAAAGCAACCCAGAAGAAGGGTTTCTCTCAGTTTCTTGTTCCAGATGGATAAGAGTCCATCATGGGGGAGAAGCATGGCAGTGTGTATCAGGCATAGCAGCAGGAAGGAGAAGCTGAGAGCCACATCTCAACCGTGAGAACAAAGCAGAGAGAGCAAACAAAAAGTGACATTGAGCTTTTAATCTCAAAGTCTGTCCTCCAGTGATGTACTCCCTCCAACAAGGAAACACCTGCACCTCCCAAAACAGGACTACCAACTAGAAACAGAGTGTTCAAATGACTGAGACCGAGGTAGCATCTCTCTTTCAAGCCATGATGTCATCCTGACTTGTACAATACATTATTGATATTTCTTTCAAAAGCTTGATACCAGGCAGCCATAGCTACTGTGAGGTCAAGACTCCTCCATGCCAGTGATAGCATTTCACAGCCCTCCCTCCTATCTCCTTGCTCTTACTTCTTTTCAAACCCTCTTGATGATGACCTATGAGCCCTAGAAGGGATGATGTAAGTGTATTGTTGAGAGCTGAAGATTCATTATCACTTACTCTCAGCATGTTGAGCAGACACATACCTGAGTCTTTACATTCATTGCAAACAGACTTCTTCCATGAGTTAAAAAAAAAACAAAAACAAAAACAAAAGAACAAAAAGACATGGATGTGGGAAAGAAACTAGTGGGGAGATGTTAAACTAGTATTAGAGATAGGAGGGACATTAGAGAAGAAGGGCACTAATGGAGTCAGATTGTACTTTATACAAATAAGAAAATTTCCAAGATGAAACTCAACAAAAGCTATAAAAATTGATAGCCTTTGTTTTGAGAAGGAAACATATATGAGCAGACCTATAATTTTATATAGAATACCCAAGAAATAAGCAATCTTCTCAAAACAGCTCAAGTATGAGTATACAGAGGTTCAAGATCTCTGAATATTCTCTCTAGCCATTTTTAAAACTCCTTCAAACAAGCAGAAACTGAGGCCAAGATATCAATGAAGTCATAGATGCCAGAGGAGAAATAATAGAGCATACTGAGCTATGTAGCAAGTTGAAAGCCCACAAGCCATCCACTTTGCCTGAGTCAATTGAAAACAGATAAAAACGAAAGCCGGGGCTTTTCGTTTCCTGTCAAAAGGAATTTAAAATATTCATTGTCTTTTAAATAGTGACAAAATTATTTCAATTATTTACAAAATGTTGGACTAGCCAGAAAAAAAACCTAATAGTTGTTCACTTTTGATTATACATTGAGATTTCTGTCTCTCTGTCAAACATATTTCATATGTTTTCTGATGGTGTCATAAATACCACAAATATTCCTTAAGCATGGCCCATCCAAAACCCTTGCCCAAGCTCTCTAAAATGCACACAGGTGAGAGTAAGAATATTTGACAGCTCTGAATTAAATAAGCACTCTTAAAATAAAATACAGATGAAAAATGTTTCTGGAGAAAGCACTTACTAGTAGGAAAAAAAGAAGAGCAAAACAATAAAAACACTGCTTTGAGTTCTCTGAAGCTTACTTCAATTCTACTGTGTTAACTAGCCTGGCCTGGCATGCAGTGTGCTTGGCTTCCTGTGAGTGCATAACTGTTTTCTGTATAGTTGCTCTAAAGTCTGTTATTAGTATTTGAGGAGTGATGTTAGGGATGCTTATACTGCACTAGGGAACACCAGGATACTGTCAAAGGAGAGGAAGAAGAAAAGCAGGTGTCATGTAGAAGCTACTGCAATTGGGAAGATTTCCATATAGAAGTCAATCCAGATACAGAGATAACTGATGGCTAAGGAAGAAAGGAGGGGGTACAGTGGGTGGGAAAAGCAGAAAAGAGATAAGTTAAGAGAGTAAAGAGATATGCAGAGATTGGCCAAAGTGATTTGACAGGATCATTGGTGAGGGCAATCAGGGGCAAGCTGATGATCACTTGGGAGATAGGCAGCCAACAAATTTGATCATGTATTAACCCAGGAAAGGTGAACATGAAAACGTAAGGTTTGAAATCTAATTAAAATGAGAACCAGAAGTGCTTGAGCAAAGCTTTGTCTAAAAGAGAGTGAAATTTGATGGCAAGGCAGAGAATTTAATTTGGTGCCTCTTCAAATCTCCCATTACTATGATGGCTGTGCCGTTCAGGAGAGGTTGCCTTCCAGCTAGAATCTTCACAATTTTAGTGGTCAGTCCACACACAGTTTACCCTATGTGTGAAAGCATCCAGTGTGTTCAAAAAGAACAGCATGTTTAAATACTACTATATTCTTTCTCTTGACATAGTTTAGGGACATTATTTAAAATTTCTATAGTCTTCTATCACTAGTAGGCACCTATCACAAATGACATATAACAGAATCACTAACAGAAGAATGACATCCTCAATTATTTAATATAAGTTTTCAGCATAGAGGTGCTCTTAAGAGGAAATGAACACTTAAATACTTAAGGGAGCTTGTACATTCTTAGGCCAGTCTGCAAAGTGTGGACAGTGTTAGGCATAGATAAACAGAAACGAGCAGGGGGCCTTGACAAGTTCTATTTGTTCTGAGCTTATTGTTTCTGTGTGTTCAAGAAATGAGGTCATTTCTTTGCTCACGATACAGGGAAGACACTTAGAGAATGAGAACTCTGGGACCTGCTCTGGGGAAGATCACCTAGGCTTTATATTCTCTTCCAAAGGAGACAAGATGAGGGAAAGGTGACAGTGACCTCAATTCTGATGTGTTCTCAAATGCCATATTCTGGAATCCTGTATCCCAATGTCCACTAACATTTGCAATTAAAATAATCACCTTCGATTGTGCCTTCCAATGTGTATATGTGTGTGCATGTACATGTAGCTTATGGGAATAAATGGACACTTACTCTGGCTTGTATGATTGGACTTTGCAGCCTACCATTGTCAGTGTTCCTAGACCTTGTCATAAATATTTCATCTGTCTGTCTGTCTGTCTGTCTATCTATCTATCTATCTATCTATCTATCTATCTATCTCTGTGTGTGTGTGTCTATTTCCTTCTCATTAGAAAATGATCAGAGAGAACATAAAGCAGACAACACAAAATAAAACTCTGATTTCTTTGTAGTGTACATATGGTGTCAAACATAGAAGTATACAATAGTAAAAGGTCCCCCTAAAATTAAATGGATTTTAGGAGGCACATAAAGTGAGAACAAAGGGAAGGAAATTCTTCACCCAGGGAATTTAGAACCTAGTGGGAAATTAGCATTGGAAATGTAAATGAGGTTAGGGAAATTAAGCGGATTAGCTGGCTTACAGGGGTTTAAATAAAAATAAAGAGAAGATCACTAAAAGCCTTTGAGATTTGCTCTCTCTCAACAGAATTAAAGCAGTTTTGTTAGTGTGTGTGTGTGTGTGTGTGTGTGTGTGTGCGCGCGCGCGCGTGCGCGGCGCGAGCACACGCGCATGTGCTGATGTTCTGTTGTCACTTTCAATTTGAAAGTATTTGTCTAGAAATTCTGAAATGCTCTCAGAGTTGTTTTATTACTAAAGCTCTATTTGCCACCTAAAGCCAGAGGCTGACCGGTGAGGAAGTTAGCTTGCATGGCTATTCTTTTGTGACTTGTATGGCTATTGATTGTGATGGGCTAAAATCCAATTTCCACTTTTTGGATTTTTCTGATAGCGATGGCATTTTAAGTAATAATTTTTATGTATCTCTCAACCTGTTTTGGCAATAACTTGTAGGGGAGTGGCATGGGGAGGCTAAACAATAATTGAGTGTTGGGAGTTGGGTATATTGAACAAAAATTGCAAGTTATTAATGAGAAAGAAACTAAGTATGAACAAAATCCTAGGCGTATATCAGTATATTCTTTGAAACTGAATCCATCCACCATTAAGTGTCTCAAATAGCCGAAGAACTAAACTGCGTAGAGTAGATGCAGTACAAAATTAAATTCCGTAGGGGCTGAAGTAATGGCTTACATGGTAACGTATGTCTGTTCCATACTTATAGTCTAAAGAAAAATGGGGTATGGTGACAGATGCTAAGAATTCCAGTCCTGAGAGAAACCTTAGCCTACCAGTAAGGTACCAGGACACTCAGCACTGTGGTTTCAAAATAAAAATGTAGGGGGAATCCCAGAATCCCCAAAACAATGCAGTGTCTTTCACCTCCATTTGGTTGCCATCTGGAATTAGATGGGAAGACCTGATTGCTGAGATTCCACATGCTTTGATCACAAGGTGTGACAAGTCTAGCTGGTACTGAGCTGGCAGCATCCTCTCTCCTGGCTGGTTTACATGGTTCTCAGCAGGTTCTTTGATGGCTGCTGGTAGAGAAAAGTCACCAACTGTATTACCCATATGAGAACCTTGGCAAATACAATAGTGACTGGTCTGGCATGATATGTCCAATGGAACAATAATGCAATGAATATCAGGGGAGTAAGCAATAGCTTTCTAATTGTACTTAAGTCTGGTTTTGTAGGGGAGAATTCAAGCCTGGTATTTTGAACCTGACAGGTCATAGGCTTCCTTACCATTATTTTATTAAAGTGACATACTATCAAACTACCTTCAAAATATTTATCCTTTATATCCATAGATCATAGAGGTCTCATCCCTCAAGAGAAAACTTTATGTAGTTGATGGCAGTTAATTAATAGACTTAACTGATCAAAGAATAGATAATATTGAACTGGAGTTGGTAGCCCTGACTAGGACATCTATTTCCTATCTCATCTACCTAAGGTTCAGGAAACATTGTGAACAAAATGGTAGAAAGATGGTAAGAACTATAGGTCAGGGAAGATACTTCAAAATAATGTCTTCAGGACATGATAAGGCCAAGGGACTCACAAGGGACTCACAAAAACTGAGGCTACCAGTACAAGACCTACTTAAAATCAAGCCAGCCAGCACTTCAGATGAGAAGCTATTGGAAGCTGTTAGTTGTTTCAGGAGGAAAATTTCATTTTCTTCAACAGTGTAGTCCATTGTAGATTTTACATGCTCCACCAAAAGGTACCTTATACCTTTAGGAATATGAGCAATATTAGTTAAAGTAAATCAGTTACAAAATGAAAGAAAGAAAGAAAGAAAGAAAGAAAGAAAGAAAGAAAGAAGAAAGAAAGAAAGAAAGAAAGAAAGAAAGAAAGAAAGAAAGAAAGAAAGGAAGGAAGGAAGGAAGGAAGGAAGGAAGGAAGGAAGGAAGGAAGGAAGAAAGAAAAAAGAAAGAAAGAAAGAAAGAAAGAAAGAAAGAAAGAAAGAAAGAAAGAAAGGAAGGAAGGAAGGAAGGAAGGAAGGAAGGAAGGAAGGAAGGAAGGAAGGAAGGAAGAAAGAAAGAAAGAAAGAAAGAAAGAAAGAAAGAAAGAAAGAAAGAAAGAAAGAAAGAAAGAAAGAAAGGAAGGAAGGAAGGAAGGAAGGAGAGAAAGAAAGAAAGAAAGAAGAGAGAGAGAGAGAGAGAGAGAAAGGTGATCTAGAGAAGGGAATGATGATAATAGAGTGTCTAAGAGAAATTGTAGGGTGAATATCATCTAAATTCATTTTCTTCATGAATGAAATAACTAAAGGGCAAATTATTCAAGAATGAGATATTTTGTGCAGCTGCAAAAGAATAACACTGGAGATTGCCTTCTGGCTTCCATACATACTTCTTTAAATGTGCATATACTTATACATCAAACATGTACTTGCACACTCATGAGTATGTACACCCACACACATGTACTCCATAAACGCGAATTCACACATCTGCACAGAAATACAACATTAGGCCTTGTGAATTCAAGTGCAATCAAATATTTTGATATTCCATTTTTCTATTGACTCTATTGTCTATTCTTATTATATATTTTCTTTCTTTACAATTTCAAATGTTAGCCCCTCTCCTAGTTTTCTCTCTGAAAATCCTCTATCCTCCCTGCCCCCTGCTCCCCAACCCATCCACTGTTGCTTCCTGGCCCTGGCATTCCCCTATATGGGTACATAGAACCTTCACAGGACCAAGGGCTACTCCTCTCATTGATGAACGACTAAGCCATCCTCTGTGATATATGCAGCTAAAGCCATGGGTTCCACCATGTGTTTTCTTTGATTGATGGTTTAGTCTTTACAGAACAAGCCCATGAAAGCAGAAGTAAAATCCAGCAATGCAATTGAATTTTATATCTTTATTTATTTATTTATAGCATCACCCTTTTATTAAGCTAGATTTCTTCTTTTTCATAAACATGGACTTAAAAATTATTAACAAGTCACTTTTTCTCATGTTCAGGAAGCTGTCATGATGTTAGTCAGCAGATTCACAAATATTGTCTGTCCACAAAACTTCACAAGAGGTTCGAATACCTTCTTTCAACCTTTTACCTCTGATATTAGTAATTTATCTTTAATGTGGTCTGTTGGTTATTTTGCTGTGAGCGATATGACACAGATGACCTAAGAGTATCACACAGGCTTCTCATAGCCTTGCTGAAATTCCAGCAATACTTTCAGTAAAGTTCCTCCAGGTTTGTTTGGGAATACCAACAAAGCTGAAATACTGGCCTAGTTCTTTTGAGACTCAGAGGACTTTGACCATGTAGAATTCCTAGTTCTAATATGAGGCCACTCGTGTGCTGAAACAAAGCTGTCACCAAGGTGCATGTCTGGAAGCTTAATGGCAGAGGTAAATGCTAAGAGACAAGGAGTTATATCCTCAGCTCTTCCACTGTCCTTTTCCTTTCTGTAAGCCTATGCTCCTCTGTATTCTAACGCCTGCCTAAATAATATCTCTTCTTTACTGATCTTTTTCTGGTGCCACATTATGTCTCTGCTCCGTGCTCAGATTTCTCGGAGACTCTGGTTAATATAGCTAGTCATCTCATCTTCAGGCGGTGCCTTCTTTCTTCTATCTGCGTTTGAGTTTTTCAGAACCAATTTCACTGTAACTGACCTCTGAAGTGACCCCAAGATTCTTTTTTTTCCCTTCAATTTTCTCTATGATGAACCTAAGTAAGTATGACAAGCAAGGTAGGTCTTATGCTGCAACACCCTCTATCCCTGGGTTGACGAGATACTCTTAAGACTGAAGCTTTGATTAGGGGCAGAGGACAGCAAATATATGAAAAATAAATCCATCTGTGCTGAGCAGTATGTTAGGGGCACTTCACATTATCAAATAAATATGTTATTTCCAGTGCCAATTGTAGACGATGGGCTTCATAAAATGACAGTATTTCTGGAAAATAATGTTTTTACCTGTGAGTGATGACTGAATGAGTAAATGTTAATAGTTTATTTTGATGAGCCCAATATAATGGATTTGATAAATGCTCCGCTAAAATGGACAAAAACGGCATTAAGCATAACTAATTTATCTTGAATTCAAGCTGTTAAAGAATCGTTCTGTGAATTTTTATGTTTACTGTTACCCAAATATTACATGGTTAATGACATCTGTAATAGAAGTAAAAGCACTGGATTTCTTTTGCACTTTTATGCATGTTCCGTGAAGAGGAATTGGGCTGTTTAGACTTTAATGAACTGTCTTGGGAGAAGATCAGAAATTGTCTCCATGATAAGATTCCATGATAAGTAGCCAATATGGCAAATTTAGTGACAACTTTTATTATAATCTGTTAGAACAATTGTCAAGAAAAGTACCTATACTTAATTTCAATTAAATCCTTCTCTCTTAGAACTTATGGGGAACTGTCTATTTGAAGCAACATATTTAAACCGATTGTGGATCATACGTACAGCCAGATGGGTGTGAATTGCATAGTACTGGGTGGACAGCCCCGCTGATATTACTGCTTTATAGAGTACTTATGGGTGGTTCTTCTTCTTGACAGTTCAGGTGTTAAGGACCTTGACTAAGCACACAATTGATTTGTGCTACTCCCTGAAAGGGTCTAGAATTGATCTGCAGTAGAAAACTTCAGCTTCAGTATGAGAACTTGCAGATTATGAGAGGTGCAGACAACTGCAGATCCCCCTAAAGTTATCACTGTGAATTTCAAATGGCTTTTTTTTATTGCAGAGCCTCCTTGAATCCCTTCTCAATAAAGAATTTGACAACGCACCTAACCGTCTTGTACAAAAAGACATTTCCTTTTCTGCAATTAGATTTTTCTTTTCAACTGTTTCTTACAAGGTATTGTTCTATTAGCAGATATTGTTCACACAAAGCAATAGGTTTCATTATGATAGTTTTTCTATATGTACAAACCACACTGATCATATTTAGTGCATTGAATTTTATCCTCTTTGTCCTTGTTACTCCTCTGGATGACTTGCCTACTCCTTTTCTCAAAAACGTTAAACTTCTACTTTTGAATCATATTTCAAACATCTATATTCCTACATAGAAGAAAAAATGTGCAAACTAGCCCCTCTGAGTTTAGCTTACTTTATTTAATATGACAATCTCTACCACCACCCATTCTCCTAACCATGATATAAGAGTGTTCTTTATGGCTCACTTTTATATATGCTACGGTTTCTTAACAAAAATGATGCTGAACGCTTTGGCAAACTCCAGTACTTAGAATTAACAGCACCACAATGGACATGAATGTTTAGATTGCCTGGTTTGAGTCCTTTAATTATATGTCAGGAGTTATCACTGGATAATATGGTAGTTCCTCTACCTTTGAAGCTTTGATAAGCTTTATACTGGTTCCTACTCTAACTATAACTTATTATAAGCAACACTATAATGGCAGTAAAAGTGAGTAATGTTACCTGTGCCTAAAGATGGTATGCAGTATACTTCCATAGCCAGAGCAGTGTGCTCTGACTACAGGAGAGCACAACTTGTACTGCTATTAGTAGATCCTGGCTTCTTGGGGAGCTTGCTCTCCACATTGAAGTCCATACTATAAGCCAATTGATATTTGAATCCTAACTTGTCATGAAATTAACTTTTCCTCCCATGCTTACTGTAACTAGTGACCACCCAGTAGACCATTCTTGAGTTCACAAAGATTCCCACTGATTTATTATTTATTTACTCCTTTCAAAGTGCTGATGTGGGGTCAACCGAGGTCTATGTGCGTGCTAGGCTTAAGTTCTGTTTCTGAGCTATATCCCCAATATGACTCATGTACATAAAGATGACTCTCTAATACTCTCAACTTGGGCAAGCTGTGTGGTTATATAAAACATATGTTAGATATAAACTATGTTAGGTGAATACATTTCTGAAGCTGTTTATCTGCTGGGGTACTTGCAGTACAGAAATGAAGTGACACAGTCTCAGTTTGTGAGGCTGCAGACCAAAGGGAGGCATGTTGGCTATTTTATCAAATCCTCTAGGTGATAGCTTTTGTAATAACTGTGGACCATTGCTTTACCATCTTTTTAACCCTGTGCAAACAGCTACTATTCATCTATAATAATCAGTTCTGGTAGAGAGTCTTTCTGCCTTAAAGAAACTCAGGGAAAATAATGAAATGATTTATCTAAAAAGATGCTTGGTATGAGCAACATCTTGGGGAAAGTTCTGGTATAGTAAATTATATCCATGCTTCTTAGGTTTTCTCTAGCAGGTCCAATTTAAGTGATGTAAGAAAAAGAAAGAAGGAACAAAGAGGCACAAGGTTTTCAAAGCTAGAAAAGATTTTAGTAATAAAAAAGCACTTTATGCTGGTTTGAACCTAGTAAGTGGTTTCAAATTTAAAAGGAGGTTACAGTGTATATAAATATTTAACTCTGTGTGTGTGTGTGTGTGTGTGTTTAAGAGAGAGAGAGAGAGAGAGAGAGAGAGAGAGAGAGAGAGAGAGAGAGAGAGAGAGAGAAAATGTACCGTAAAGGCATATACATGTGGACAAATATACTTCATTCTCTTATACTCTGATACCTGACTTTTTATACGTATTCTCATGCGTACTTTATGGAAGGAACTTATCTTGTAATCATCTGTGGCCCAGAAAACAAAGGCTGTGTTTGCAAGGCTTCCTCGAGGGACAGATGATTTAGCTAGTCAATCCATGTCATCTCTGTGTTTGTGGTAGTGTTTGATGGCAAGAAAGGAGTTATGATTGTCACTTTAACATGTTCCATGACTTTTGCTCAGGAGATTTATACCACATCTCCAATGTCAGGGAATCCTCCCCTCCCTGTAAGTCTGCCATGCCTTTGCTATGCTGAAAGAAAGCTGGTCCCACAGGGAATCGTTGATTGTTATGATACAGGCCTGAGCATGATCAAACATCATAGTTCAGGAGGCTTGTGGTTTTCTTTTGAAGCTGCTTGGAGTGAATGGCTCTCTTCTCTTCTCCCTTAGTTTCCATATTTTAACTGAGGTCTCCTGAGGAATAACACATTATGCATAGGTCACCATGTACACATAGTGAATTGAAAAATATATAGAAAATGGACCCCACTGTTTGTTTCACACCTCTGCCCCTTTTTTAAAAAAAAATATTTTTTATTAGGTATATTTCTCATTTACATTTCCAATGCTATCCCAAAAGTCCCCCATACCCCGCCACTCCCCTACCCACCCACTCCCACTTTTTGGCTCTGGTGTTCCCCTGTACTGAGGCAGATAAAGTTTGCATGAGCAATGGGCCTCTCTTTACAGTGATGGCCGACTAGGCCATCTTTTGATAAATATGCAGTTAGAGACAAGAGTTCCAGGGTACTGATTAACTCTGCCCTTTTTAATGATGCTTTTTGTATTTTGAATTGATACTCAACATTAATTTAAACAATTAATTATGTATATATTACAATCATTATATTGCAACTTTAAAGAATTATGGGTATGGAACTATAACATCTTCATAACAGGTTGCAGTTTGATGGTGCTGCTTATTTTCAACTTTCTTTTCCTTGTAGTTCCAACTCGAATCAGCCTACAAACTCCCACCTCTCCTCCCAGTCCTGTTAGAATTAGCCCTTCTAGGTACATATTGCATTCTTCTTTCTCAGCTTATCTAGGGATATTTGATTACCCCATACATACAAATATTGTAAATTCATTTGCAATTTTCTTCTGTAAAGATATCCTGAGTGCTTACAAGGTACCATGTTATTCAGAATTACAATGGACTACTTCCAGTGATTTTTCTGATTCATTATTTAATCATCTTAAACTCAGAGACCAACTCTGTCTTTTCTTCTGATTCACAGGTACTGTCAATGTCCTAGAAACAGTAGATATCTAAGTTTTGTTACCATGATTTACTAGTTGATGCTATGGGATACTCTTCCCATATGTTTATAGGGGTAAATGAGACAATGTTCTTTGTGTTTCTGGAAGGTCATCTGGTTTACAGCATTAACAAATACAGTTTCATTCAAAATTACCTTCTGTTTTGTTTTTCAATTATGAACATTGTCATCATGGAACCATAGAAAGGGAGCTAAACTATAACGTACAAAAATTAAAGCCCTAAAGTCATAGGACATAACTCAGCAGTGGTTGAACAAGATGTTGTGCTTAATTGTTTTATTAGTTTGCCCAATGTTTGAAAAGGCATAGAAACTACAGGAGCATGAAAATTGCTTACTATGGATGTAGAGATTGTGAGCTTATGTTCAGCTGGAATGGGGAATGACCCAACTAACTCTATGGTTTTCAAAAATTGCAAATTTTGTTGGTTTGTCTACTAAACTGTGGTATGACTGATTGCCTTGGTAACATCGGATTTAGATCTACCAAACTATAGATCTAATAAATGAGCTCATTTTTTTCTAATTTTTTAATAAGGTATTTTCCTCATTTACATTTCCAATGCTATCCCAAAAGTCCCCCATACCCATCCCCCACTCCCCTACCAACCCACTCCCACTTTTTTGCCCTGGCGTTCCCCTGTACTGGGGCATATAAAGTTTGCAAGTCCAATGGGCCTCTCTTTCCAGTGATGGCCAACTAGGCCATCTTTTGATACATATGCATCTAGAGAAAAGAGCTCTGGGGTACTGGTTAGTTCATATGGTTGTTCCACCTATAGGGTTGCAGTTCCCTTTAGTTCCTTGGGTGCTTTCTCTAGCTCCTCCATTGGGTGCCCTGTGAGCCATTCAATAGCTGACTATGAGCATAAACTTCTGTGTTTGCTAGGAACCCGCATAGTTTCACAAGAGACAGCTAGATCTGGGGCCTTTCAGCAAAATCTTGCTAGTATATGCAATGGTGTCAGCATTTGGAAGCTGATTATGGGATAGATCCCTGGATATGGCAATCACTAGATGGTCCATCCTTTCTTCACAGCTCCAAATTTTGTCTCTGTAACTCCTTCCATGGGTGTTTTGTTCCCAATTCTAAGAAGGGGCAAAGTGTCCACACTTTGGTCTTCGTTCTTCTTGAGTTTCATGCGTTTAGCAAATTGTATCTTATATCTTGGGTATCCTAAACAACACCCTTCTAAATAGTCACAAATAATATAAAATACCATGGCGTGACTCTAGCTAAGGAAGTGAAAGATCTGTACTATAAGAACTTCATGTCTCTGAAGAAAGAAATTAAAGAAGATCTCAGAAGATGGAAAGATCTCCCATGCTCATGGATTGGCAGGATCAATATAGTAAAAATGGCTATCTTGCCAAAAGCAATCTACAGGTTCAACGCAATCCCCCTCAAATTTCCAACTCAATTCTTCAACGAATTAGAAAGGGCAATCAGCAGATTCATCTGGAATAACAAAAAACCTAGGATAGCAAAAACTCTTCTCAAGGAAAAAAGAACCTCTGGTGGAATCACCATGCCCGACCTAAAGCTGTACTACAGAGCAATTGTGATAAAAACTACATGGTACTGGTATAGTGACAGACAAGTAGAACAATGGAATAGAATTGAAGACCCAGAGATGAAACCACACACCTATGGTCACTTGATCTTTGACAAGGGAGCTAAAACCATCCAGTGGAAAAAAGACAGCATTTTCAACAAATGGTGCTGGCACAACTGGCTGTTATCATGTAGAAGATATCGAATTGATCCATTTCTATCTCCTTGTACTAAGGTCAATTCTAAGTGGATTAAGGAACTCCACATAAAACCAGAGACACTGAAACTTATAGAGGAGAAAGTAGGGAAAAGCCTCAAAGATATGGGTACGGGAGGAAAATTCCTGAATAGAACAGCAATGGCTTGTGCTGTAAGATCGAGAATTGATAAATGGGACCTCATAAAATTGCAAAGCTTCTGCAAGGCAAAAGACACCATCAATAAGACAAAAAGACCACCAACAGATTGGGAAAGGATCTTTACCTATCCCAAATCGAATAGGGGACTAATATCCAATATATATAAAGAACTCAAAAAGGTGGACTCCATAAAATCAAATAACCCCATTAAAAAATGGGACTCAGAACTGAACAAAGAATTCTCACCTGAGGAATACCGAATGGCAGAGAAGCACCTGAAAAAATGTTCAACATCCTTAATCATCAGGGAAATACAAATCAAAACAACCCTGAGATTCCACCTCACACCAGTCAGAATGTCTAAGATCAAAAATTCAGGTGACAGCAGATGCTGGCGAGGATGTGGAGAAAGAGGAACACTCCTCCATTGTTGATGGGATTGCAAGCTTGTACAACCACTCTGAAAATCAGTCTGGTGGTTCCTCAGAAAATTGGACATAGTACTACTGGAGGATCCAGTAACACCTCTCCTGGGCATATATCCAGAAGATGTCCCAACTGGTAAGAAGGACACATGCTCCACTATGTTCATAGCAGCCTTATTTATAATAGTCAGAAGCTGGAAAGAACCCAGATGCCCCTCAACAGAGGAATGGATATAGAAAATGTGGTACATTTACACAATGAAGTACTACTCAGCTATTAAAAAGAATGAATTTATGAAATTCCTAGGCAAATGGATGGACCTGGAGGGCATCATCCTGAGTGAGGTAACCTAATCACAAAGGAACTCACACAATATATACTCATTGATAAGTGGATATTAGCCCAGAAACTTAGGATACTCAAGATATAAAATGAACTCTTTTATTCATTTTCAAGTTTTTTCCTAGTTATAAACACACACACACACCAAGAATGTAATAATGATAGTCATAAAAATGGGGAAACTGTGGATTTGAGAGTGAGGAGAACATTGGAAGAGTCAGAAGAACATGCAGGGGAAAGTGACATAATTTTGCTTCAATTAGGAACAATTTTATTTTAAACATGAGAAATTAGAGGATAAAAGTTCATCATGAAAATATTTATTAGTTGTGTTCTATAAGCATATATGCACACATATGTACAAATGTACATGCATATATAGTTGTATGTAGTTCTATAGTACTGAATCTAATAATTTAATTCATATTTGCATAAGTAGAGACTCTTCTTTGTGCTATAAAATACATTAATTTGTACAAAATAATACCTAGGTACCATTCAAATGTGTATGGACATATGGAAAAAGAAAAATCCAAGTAGAGAGAATTTTACACCTCTGTGTATATTTTAAAAATGTCTTCCCTAATTACCAAGTCATATATTGGATGTTGAAAGAGCTGGTCCATCAAGGCATATTTTATATTGACTGAATGACAAAGTGATATTTGAAATTGGTCTTGTTGTATGGTAATCTCTGTTTGTCTCTGTTTGTCTCTCTTTGTCTCTCTTTGTGTCTCTCTCACTGTCTCTCTCTGTCTCTGTCTCTGTCTCTGTCTCTGTCTCTGTCTCTGTCTCTGTCTCTCTCTCTCTCTCTCTCTCTCTCTCTCCTGCTCCCTCCTGGCCCCCGATGTGGATCCTTTTTGTTCTTTGACAGTTCTATCCAATGTGTATTGATCATATTCATCCTGGCCCTATTGAAAACTCTTTCCAGTTCAAACTCCACTACTATCCCATTAAATATTGCCCCTTTTCCACTCCGCAAAGGCCAATTTATATTGCCTAAATATTTTTGGATATGTGTAGAAGAATTTTAATCTAGAAACATAGCTGGCAAGGGATCACACCCAAAGACCTTCTAGAGCTATATGATCCAACCAGCATACAGACATGCCCTTTGCATCTGACAAAATGAGTCAGCAATAAGATACTCTCAACTCTCAGGAGTACAGACAAGAAAAATATTACTTAACAGTAGTACAGGGAGAGAGGTGGAGTTGAGTTCATTTGAGTTCAGTGCAGTTCTGTTGAATGCAGTTGAGTTGAGTTCACACAGTTCTGTTTAGATTTGGAGTTCAGATAAGTAGAGCAATTCAGTCAGAAGCTGAAAGAAGTCGCTTGAATCAATCAGCTTGGAGAGGAGTTTGAACCCGAACAGTCAACTTTAACCAGCCAGCCAGCATTCAGAGAGAGCTAAAAAGACTGAGGTTATGTAGCAGTACGTCTCTGAGGCGGAAACTTTCTAGGCCTAGGTTAGCAGACAGAGGCTGGAACCTGAAACCTTCAAGGGCAAGGCCAGCAAACTATTGGATTGTATGGCTACTAAGAGCTTCCAGGCCTAGGTCTAGGGATAATTAGATAGAGATGCTCTAGGCTCAGCCCAAGCCATGTATTTGTAAAACTTAGATATGGCTCTTATCTCATAAGAAATAGAGACATTTAGAGATATGTGGTCTAACATTAGAGTGTTATCAACTTGGCTAAGTTAGGGGCTACATTCTCAGAGAAACGGTTCTATTTTTCATCCAGCATTAACTAACTGATTTTCTATAGATCCATGGCTAGAGATGGGCTTGTGTGTACAACATCCTTCTCTATGTTTGATTTGGTCTGGCTTGTGAGTGATTGGGCTTTTACATATTGGCTCAACTATTGTGATTTCACATGTGTTGCTGGCTTGATGTGTCCACATTACATTTTTTTATACTTATCTATATGTCACTTACAGAATTTATGCTCTTTCTACCCCTTCTTGTACAATATTCCTTGAGCATGGAGAAGGTGTACAGTGCATGTGTACTCTTTAGGGATGAATATTCTGGAGCCTTTTATGCTCTATACTTTGTCCAGTTGTAGGTCACAAATTTACTCACCATGTATTGCAAATAAAAGAGTCTCGGATGAAAGTTAAGAGGTATATTTTCTATGGTGTAGTGATAAATCTTAAGAATCAAATTAACACTATGTTCATTTAGCAACTCAGTAGCAATAGGTTCTTCCTTCAGGTTTATGACCTCTTTAGCCATACATTCTTACCCCAATAATAGTGACAGGATGAATTTCATGTCCGATTAGATATTTATTGGTTACTCCTATCATGTTTATGCCACTACAAAGATTACATAGCATAGAATCTGGAGCATGGAATCATCCCTCTCCATACATGCTTGATATTGCCGTGGTGGATGTGTTGTTTTAGGGTCTGACCAACAACATTTGAAGTGTAAACAGGAGCTTTGGCAATAACCTGTTGTTTGGGAGGATTTGGGGACATCGCTGGTCACCAATTCCAAAAGAATTAGCTCATTCTTGTCACTGGGCTTTTTAAGACTTAGCCTCTGATGTCAAGTAGGGAATTATCACATGTTATAGTGCTATTCAACTTTAATTCTTTGGATGTATTATGCATGTATGGAAGCATACACTGTAGTAGGTTTTCATTCTGTCCTTTTCAGGATGTTTTGTGCATTTGTCTCAAAAGCTAAATTTTTGTCTTTGAAAGGGAAAGACTAACACTATGGAGGATAATATTAAGAAGAAAGAGATCACAAGTAAAGTAGATAAATGAAAAGAAAGAAGTGATGTTGCTAGAGGGCAAGTAGAAACTTTGGCTGTAGAAACAGAACAAAAAGAATTTGAGAGCCCTTACTTCACTGGTAAGACAAGACTAGACGTAAAGTTCTTTCCAGAAGTTCTCTCTGAAAGAAAACTTTTCAGAGCTTGACACTTGTCAATGTTTGTAGGAGAAAAATAATCAGTTTATACTTGCTGGAGTTAATTACCATGTTACTTGGAAAATATTTAAATATTTATATTTGAATGACAGAATATAAACTACTAAAAATATGATCACAATCACTCTGTTACAAATCTTGGTGATTCTAATTAACTATGACTGATTTCTTTTTAAATATGAATTTCAAAAACCAATAGCACTATTTTTATTTTTTCCTTGATCTTCATGCAAGCTAAACACCACTGAACAGGGACAGCCCTTCTCTCACAAAGCTTATCTTCCAGACATTGGTTCTTATCTTTAATTTAAATATTTCAATACTGCTATTTTATTTTGATAGTGAATACATTAACTTCTATCCACTGTGAACAAAGAATATCATGCCACCAGTTATTGAATAACAGGGTAAGACCAATGAAAGTTAATTTGATACTGTTACAACCAACATAATTTGACAGATGAAGTAGAGCTCAATGGGAGGGTGTTATAAGAACAAATATGAAAACTCTATAGTCCATGACAGTATGCTGGTTAAGTTATCAACATTTCCATTAAACACACTTGTCTTAGAAGACTGAAATTTTACCCAATAGTGAAAATATTACTTAAACTCTTCCTATAATTTGTCCAATATTTTTGAAAATATGTATCTTAAAATAAATGTAAAATAAGAAATAGAAATTTATATTTATTCATGGAGAAATATGGTCAGTGACACCATGTATTATAAAATCTTAACAATAAATCATTGTGATAATTTAATTCTTCTTGCTAAACAATCTTTGCTTGCTGACCTTATTAGCTGTCAGTATAATAAGACATACGAGTGCATTATTTCATAACCTTCTGACTGCTAAGTTTTGAATTGTTTTTTAATTAGCATTTTAATTGCTCATCAGTGTAATGGAAGACAGAGCCAGAAAAAGGAGTCTTCACTAATCCCTTTGGAACCTATCAATACTATGCTTTCCCAAGGTCAAGTGTCTCCTGAAGTATTAGGAGAAGCTTATTGTTTTCTTTGCTTAGCTTCCAGACACATGATATAAAAATGACTAAGTAGCATGTTTGAGAAGGGGGATATTGGCCTTCCCTTTTATTCTTTCAATCTGTTGTTTATTGTTGATAAACAAAAACAAAACAAACCAACCAAACAAACACAGTAGTTGATGTTTATACAATGAAAAGTAGGGTGGTAATGATGAGTTTTCTGTTTCCAGTAATCAATGTGAAGTTAAATCTAGCACCTAATATGTTAGCCATGCAATCTATTGGGTGGACATTGAACTACATTTATTAAAAGAGGCTTAGACATGAGTCACACCATCATTTACACAGTTTTTACTGAGTGGCATCCATCTCACCCGCACAAGAGTGACAGAAGCAATATGAATGTTTTAGTTGTCAAAAGAAAATCAAAAAGCATGTTTTAAAGCTTAAATAAGAAGCCATTTCTATCTCATTAAAAATAGTGTATAATCAGGTTGAGGCTGTAACTACCAAATAAATTTTATGACAAAGATCATACATTGCGAGGGCTACACATAACTACTGGGGTGTAAATTATTCTGGTTATCACTCATTCACTTTGTGACTGCCAGTTTTCTCACTGAAACACTCAGATAAAAGGTTGTCTCTTTAAATATCCCGAACATTAAATGAACTAATTCTTTTGACTTTCTTAAAACTATCCTTTTAATGGTTTTTACAGTTTAACAAAGTACTTTATTTTGTTTCTATATTAACAAATATAAAATTATTTTAGCTTGAAGTCCACAATATTAGATCAAGGGTCATGACAAAAAAATTTTCTTAAATGTGAACACATTTTTTTTTTTTTTACTCTGGAGTTCCAAGACACTTCAAATAGATTCTAAAATATATTTCGTTAGATCATTAGATTAGTAATGAGAATCAAAAACTTAACATTTACATTTTCAAGTCACACAGTTGTTTTGCAAAGTAACAGTGGCAAAATTACAGTTATGAAGTAGCCACAGAAAATAATTGTATGGTTGGGGGTCATCACAGGATGAAGAAATGTATTAAAGGGTTGCATTACAAAGACTCAGAACCACTGGTCTAGTGTCACTAATGACAGGTTATACACATGAACTAAAATCATTTTGATCTTTGACAGAAAGAAAATTTGCATAGTTCTATCTGCCATTCTTCGCCTAGGTGTTTACACATCACTAATGACCTGATGTAGGTTTTCTTCCCACAGTGCAGCAGCAGCTGCATCCCAGTAACTGAATAGATAAGGAGCACGTGGAAAGTCACAGTCCAAGGGATATATTTGCCCAGTCAGCTCAAAGTTCTACAGAAGTGATCATTGTTCATGCTGCATCTAACACAAATAATATGAGCACAGTGGTAAGTTTCCTCAGAAGAGCTCAATTTCTTTAAGAATAAAAACTTAGTCAAGACTGTGACAAAGCACTCTCACCCAATCTCTCTCTCAATAGTTCCTTCTACCTTCACTTAGCTACATCTGTGTATATCTAAAAGGTAAATGTTTATCAGCACAGGCATGAATACATTATAAAATTCTAAGTTTATTAAATTTAAAACAAAGAACTATTACTATAAATACTGAGGAAAGCATGCCTGTTGAGAGCTAAGATAACAGGAGGTGACTATTGATTCAAGTCAGCATGCATTATCTAGACATATGCTGTGTACAGAGCATTATGGAGACAGCACCATGGAGACATAAAAAATGAAGTATTTGATTTTATTTCAGAATTTTCAATAGAAAGTATTGGTACAATAAAAACACTTATGAAGGAGCACATAAAACTTTTGATTCAAAGATTCTGTTTGTTATATGGTTATGACTCATAATTCATTATGTACACAGAAAAAAGACCTTGGTCAAAGAGAAAAGTAGAGAGTAGACAGTTTTGGGAAAGAATCTTTACGCCTGACATGACTCATTCAAAACATTTTTTTTTTTCAGAAAGGAAGGAATTAAAACAATTGACCCTGGCAGATATTATGTAGGTGTTTTTTTCTGCCTTTTAACCACAGTAATGGTTATTCTATCTCAAAGGAGTTGGTGTGGGTGGTGTGCATCATATAATAACAATATCTGGTAGAGTGGTTATAGGATGCATTTGAGAATGAGGGAATATATACACATATATGTGGAATACATGTTTTTAACATTTGCATCTGTCAATGACTTAGAACCTATTCTCATATTCTCTTAGAATTTGATTAAGTTATTCTATTTAGCATCAGCAATATTGCAGTAGTTTGGGTAAAGTTTTTATTTTCTTTTTAATTTGTGTGTACTCAGGACTACAGATAGAATTCTGACTTCTCTAGAACAAGTCAGGAAAACTTGAAGAAAAACCTTCTCTATTTCTTCTAGATATTCTTTTCGTAAATAGAAGTTAGAGAATCCAAACAAAATGTTCTTAATCATATAAACATTCTCACACACAGTGAAACATACAGACACTGACAAACACCCATTACGGTAGAAAACTAAATTTACCTAGTTATCATAGTTTTCTTCCCTATTGTGTCTGAAAGCAACATGCATTAAATAAAGAATACAACAGGGATTTAATTATAAATTGAAATGAGTGCTATGAAGGCGAAGATCAGATAGCCCTGCAAACCAGACTAGTTTGTTAAGTCTCAGAAAAAACAAACAAAAACAACCTCATTGAAACATGGATTTAATGCATCGGATTTAATCATTCAATAAGGAAAGAATGTGCTCTTTATTGGAACAGGAAGCAACTCCCATGGAGAATCTGAGATGTTCTTTGAACTTTAGTTGTTTCCAAAGAACCAAGTGATTAGGAGCCTGCAGGAAGGAAAGAGTAGAATGAAATGACCTTTGGCAGATAGGTGAGTAAACCACATTCCTGTTTCTTTGACAACATAGTGAAAGAACCTAGTGGGGAAACCCCCACTCAACTCCTGATTCGGCATACACCCAAGAATCACGAATAGAACACAACACCTTGATGTAACAACATGAGGTATTTTAATGGCGGAGCTCCGGGTAGAAATGTATTTCACACAGGAGACAGTGGATTCAACCACTAGGCTTGGAAGCTAGGGGTTTTTATAGAAAAGGAGTGGGGCTGGGGGAGGAATTGGAGCGGTTTCACATGATTGGTCCATTTAAACATCAGCAGCCTGTTAACATTTAACTTAGGTCAGAGGGGTGGGAGATAGGGAGGCGATGGGCCTGCTGGGGCATGTCCTGGTCTGTTCTGCTATGTTCTCAGCCCCAGGTTTCAAAGCTCACAAACAACTCTTTGGGCTATTTGACATACATTACATGAATCACAGGTCTCAAGTTTTATTTTCTTTCATTAGCATTTTATGGGTTACTCGAAGCAGAAATTTGTTCCACATTTCTGAAGGTTAAAGATGAAATTATGACATTACTAACTGTGCTTCATGAACAATTCCCAGCCTCCGTTCCTCTCTCCTCTTTCTCTCCTGCCAGTGGTTATTGATGAAATGCCGATACCTGGATTTGCAGATCCAATACCTCATAATACTCTGTTCTCCCCCAAATATAATATTTGTTTTCAAATAGTCTTTATTGTCTATCTGTATCTATGACTTTTCTCCAGTAATTACAAGGATACTAAGTATAGTAGATTAATCCCTTCATTGATACTACCTCACTTTAATTTTCATCTTAAGTACATGTTGAAATAACTTATTTATAGATATATGTGATATCTATCTCTATCCCTCTATCACTATCTCATATATATATATATACATATATATATATATATATATATATATATATATATATATATATAATGTTCACCAGAAAACATAACAAATTGAATACACAAGAAAGACAAAAAAAAAAAAAAAAAAAAAAAAAAAACAAGCCAAAGAGAAAGTGAAAGAAATAGCTTTATAACTTTGGAGTGTGAGGGGTTCTAAGGCTGGAGTTCCACCAGTGGGACTCTTGAAAGAATGTTATTAGGATCCTAAGTCCACTTGCTTTACCTATTTATCCTGTTTAGTTAACCACCTGGGACTTTCCACAATTCCTCCTTGGAACGGTTTCTAGGATCATTACCTGCCACCTAAGCAGGTGGCTTCCACATTTCCAACTACCCAATTTACCACTAATTCTTCCTAAAAGCAACCTTCCCTTATCTCTTCTGACTAGCTTTAGTTTGAAGTCTATTTTTTCAGGTACCAGAATGAATAACTTTGGTCATCCTTTTACCCTAAGGTCATGTTTGTTGTTGATATTGAGGTTCCCCACCACCACCACTTGTTTTATTCTGTGTTTTTGTTTCTGTTTTTGTTTGAGGCAGGAAAAAAGGTTTGAGGGTTTTGTTTTCTAAGCCTGTAAACTAGCCTGTCTGTCTTTGTTATAGAATGGAGGATATGGATATTAGAAGTTATTATCAAACAGTATGTATTAATTCCTGTCATACTGTTTTGTGGTTACAAATTTAGACTTCTTCTAGGTCTTTTTATGGATTCCCAGTTCTACCTTGGATGTATTTATTTTTCTCGTCAGATCCAAGTGTTGCTTCCAGTATCTTTTGCCGAGCCAGATTAATGATAATACGTTCTTTTAACTGTTATCATGAAACAATTTTATTTTTACTTTTACTTTTAATAGATAGGTACGTGCAGTATAACTCTGGAATGACAATTGTGGTTTTTCAGAACTGAGAGTCCATTCTCTCACATCCCTCTGGCTTTTAATTTTACTGTCAAATAACAAGGTATTATTCAAATTAGGGTGCTTTTATAAGTGACTTGAGTGTAGTGGCTTGTATTACAAATGCTAATTATGTTCCCAAAAACCTGTTTGCATAAGAGTGTCTGTAAGTAGCTTCTGGGAACCTAACCCCAGTTGGTTCTGATTGGTAAATAAAGATGCCAATAGCTAATAGTTGGGAAGTACAGGCAGACAAAGGACTTTAGGATTCTTGGGTTCAGGAGCCAGAACAGGAAGAAGGAGATCCACCATGCTAGGAGGGTGTGAAGCTGAGGAGAGATGCCACGCCCATAGTTCAGGACAGAAGCATAGCCTCCAAGTGAGGGAGTCAGGAGAGTGCAGCCCAACTGAGTCAAAGGCAGCCAAGATAGAACAGAATTAGTAAATAATAACTCAGGATTAACTGCATGGAGGTTAGGCAGTGGCCCAGCTATTGTGCTGTTTAAAGTATATTAAAATATAAAATGTGTGTGTGTGTGTGTGTGTGTGTGTGTGTGTCTTTCCTTAGGTAACATAAACCATTGAGGTTGGTAGCAAACATGCCACAATTATTAATAAAGTAATTAATTCAACATTTGAGTTTTCTCTCTTACAGTTCTCAATACTTTTTCATTATTCTTCTTTAATGTTTTAAGTCTAACACATAATGGATATGCTTTGTTTTTTCTTTTCTCTTTTTTCCCTCTTCTCTTTAGTTTGTTGTCAATCTCTTGTACGTGGGTGGCCAACTCTTTCTTCAGGTCTAGGTTTGTTTTGTCCTATGGTTTTACTGAAAGTGGTCTTCATGACTTCTCTATGATATTCTCCTTCTGTGTTCATACTCCAATGGTTATATTTCTCTAAAATCTCTCCCATACTCTGTTCATGTATTTAAAAAAAAAAAAGACAAAGTTATTACTGACTGTCACTGAGTGATAAGATTTCCTTGCCTTGCCTTTCATTCTTGATACTCTATGATGCATTCCTTCGAGCTTTGTGTTTACTTTAAGGGTGTCATTTCCAATATCCTTTTGAATTGGCTTTTCCTCAGCAATTTTATCTCTTAGTTGCATTCAATTATAATATTATCTTCTTTCTTTCATTTTTCCCTTTGTGTTTGTTCTCCTGGAGTATACTCAGCTGTTCTCTGAGTGTTTTGAACATACTTAAATAATTATTTTGAACATTTTATCTGGACTCTCTTCCAAATCATTTGTATTGAATGTCACTATTATGGGATTTGTCATTTGTGTAGGAAACATCTTATATTGGTTGTTTTATGATTTTGCTTGTTTCTGGTTTTTTTCTTGTTTTATGGTTTGCTTGAACATCTACAGTAATTGGTCACTTATTGCCCTCCTTCCCTCTTCCCTCCCCCACTCATTTCCTTCCTTCCTTCCTTCCTTCCTTCCTTCCTTCCTTCCTTCCTTCCTTCCTTCCTTCCTTCCTTCCTTCCTTCCCTGACCCAGCCCACTCAGTCAGTCAACAGGTTCTCTAGCACAGGAGGATTAAAAAGAAAAAAGACAGACAATATTGTAGCACAACCCCAGTTAATTCTGAGACTGAAGGCAAATTTTTATTTTCCAACCCACTTTTTATACCATTTTAATTACATGCAAGTATTTTGGGCAAGCAGTACGATAAGGAACTACTAACAAAGCAGTTTTTAAAAAGGGCTTGTCCTAATGACCAAAATACTGAAGCCCACTTCCTCATCCAAGCCCAAAAATCTCCCCTGAGGTCTAGTTCCACCCTAAGAATAAAATTCCTGCCTTACCCTACTTCCCTATTACAGCCTAAAGTTAGATTCTTGCCCTTATCTTGCCCTAATGTCAGAATCCTGCCTGAGTTTACTTCCTTGTCCTTGGCCAATTTCAGACTCCTGCCAAGCAGTACCCCAAAAGGCTTTCCACACTTCCTTCTTTCTTTTCTTTCTTTCTTTTTCTTGTTTTGTTCCAAGTTGTTTTCCTTCTTTCTGTGGAGATGTGTACAATGTTCAGAAGTAGAACACATCTTAGTAGGGTTGAGGCATTTGTTTTCTCTACGTGCTGGTACAGGACATTCTGTGGCAGCAAAGGTTAGCCTAAGCAAGACAAACAGGGCTTCTATTGCTTCAGAAGGCCTTGTGGAACAGATTGCTAGAGCAGCATTCCTGGGGGTAGACTAGACTGGTATAGAGGATTGTTCTCAGTTTCTGGAGTGTAATCCCTGTGCATTATAGGTAGGCTTAAGCAAGAGAAGTAGGGTGGAGGAGGTCTTGTTGGTTGCACTACTGGAACAAGAACTCTATGGGCAACATAGGCAGTCCTAAGCCAGGGAAACCAGGGTCTGCTACTTGTTGCAGAAGGTTATGTGTGCTGGAATCCAAGACAAGAAAGCCCCTGATCTGTAGATATTCCTGGTGGAGGAGGCCATAGCCAGTACCTGCAGCATTGTTCCTTGGTAATATAGGTTAACCTAGGCATTAAACCTCATGTTTCCACACATGATATGGAAAATGTCTCTGCTGTTTAATTCTCTAGGTTAATTTTCTAAAAATTTTGTGATTTATTTTATGCTAAATTCTTAGTGGAATAAATTATATATATTATAAATTATATATGAAAATTATATATGTGTATATATTCAATTTACTTTTTAACTATTAGTCTATGGATAAGACTAAGCTTTAATAAATTATAATAATGATAAAAATGGCTCATTTCTATTATGAAAAAATATTGAAACTAATCTTCAAATTTCGCATAATAAAAACCCAGACTGTAATCTAGTTCTGAGAATGAATCATTAAGTAATATTGTATAAGTCAGTATAACTCACTTTGATCAAACATCTAAGCAATTATCATATATAATATCTCCACATATATTCTATTAATGATTTGAATGCTGAAATTATTCTATGTAGAGCTCTTAATAATATCTGACACTTTTTTTTTACTTGACTGTCATTCCTCATTTCTGTTCCCTGTTTTAGTCATATATAGCAAATATTAATTCATTCTTTTTAATAGCTGAGTAGTACTCCATTGTATAAATGTACCACATTTTCTGTATCCATTCCTCTGTTGAGGGGCATCTGGGTTCATTCCAGCTTCTGGCTATTATAAATAAGGCTGCTATGAACATGGTGGAGCATGTGTTCTACTTACCAGTTGGAACATCTTCTGGATATATGCCTAGGAGAGGTATTGTGGGATCCTCTGGTAGTACTATGTCCAATTTTCTGAGGAACCACCAGACTGATTTCCAGAGTGGTTGTACAAGCTTGCAATCCCACCAACAATGGAGGAGTGTTCCTCTTTCTCCACATCCTCGCCAGCATCTGCTGTCACCTGAATTTTTGATCTTAGCCATTCTGACTGGTGTGAGATGGAATCTCAGGGTTGTTTTGATTTGCATTTCCCTGATGATTAAGGCCGTTGAACATTTTTTCAGGTGCTTCTCTGCCATTAGGTATTCCTTAGGTGAGAATTCTTTTTTTAGCTCTGAGCCCCATTTTTTAATGGGGTTATTTGATTTTATGGAGTCCACCTTCTTGAGTTCTTTATATATATTGGATATTAGTCCCCTATCTGATTTAAGATAGGTAAAGATGCTTTCCCAATCTGTTGGTGGCCTTTTTGACTTATTGACAGTGTCTTTTGCCTTGCAGAAGCTTTGCAATTTTATGAGGTCCCGTTTGTCGATTGTCAATCTTACAGCACAAACCATTACTGTTGTATTCAGGAATTTTCCCCCCGTGCCCATATCTTCGAGGCTTTTCCCTACTTTCTCCTCAATAAGTTTCAGTGTCTCTGGTTTTATGTGGAGTTCCTTAATCCACATAGGGAAGTGGGGGGCGCTATGGGGGACTTTTGGGATAGCATTGGAAATGTAATTGAGGAAAATATGTAATAAAAATATTAAAAATCAAAAAAAAAAAGGAGACTTTCCCAGCTTCATGGTTTCTTACCTGTTCTTTTGCATTCAATCAAAGACTTTGGCTTAGGTAGAAGTGAAAATCAAGGCTTTACAGCCTTAAATTGGATAAAAACCGCATATACTAGCCCAACGAGGTAAAACAAACAAAAAAACCCAGAAAACCAGGCTGTTTGTTCCAGGTAAGTGGGAATACAGGTGCTAAGAGCATCCTGACCCAGATGTTCTTTAGCCACCTTGGACATTATCTTCCTAGATATAGAGATATCTATGAATAATGGAATGAATTGTGAGAGTAATATTTTTATTCTTCTTAATCAGAAACCAGTGAATTTTGTGTAAGGTAAAGTAAAAGCCTCTTTTGATTCTGAATTCTGTGATCACTTTGCATGGAAATGAATAACTTTCTGTCTACTTTCTTTGAATATATAACAATCCCACTCCAAACATTCTTGATTTTTTATTGAAAAAAAAAGTCATATAGCATATTTTGATCACACTTGAACTCCTCCTAGATCCTCCCCACCTCCTGACCCACACAACTATATGTCTTTCATTTTTTTCTTTTCTCTCCTTTTCTTTCTCTCTTTCATTCAAAAACAAACAACAAAACCAGGAAACACAAAACACCCATAGCATCACAAAAATGAAAACCAAAATAAGCAAGCAAAAGTCCAATAGGACAAAGCATTCTGTAGGCTGCCAATTTGCCAGAATTATGAAATTCTCTGTCCTACAGAAGTGTCCAAGCCTTCTGAGGTCCCATTTATTAATTGTCTGTGCTTGTGCTATTGGTATCCTGTTCAGAAAGGTTTTCTGTGCCAGAGTTTAAGCTTATTCTGTACTTTCTCTTCTATCAGATTCATGGTGTCAAGTTTTATGTTGGAGTTGTGTTTTATGACAAATTACAGATGTGGATATATTTTCATTAAACTATGTGTAGTCATCCAGTTTACTGTTTACTAACACCAACCAATTTTGAAGTTGCTGAATTCCCTCCAGTGATTTTTACCTCTTTGCCAACATCAGATTCTTGCATGGACTTTTGTCTGGGTTTTCAGTTTGATCCAATGTTTATGAAAACTGTTTCTAGTTCATGCAAATATCATATTATTTTTATAATATATAATAATACTGCAAAAAAATTAAGTCTTGTATGGTGATACTTCCAGGATTTCTTTAACAATTAGTAACTATTTTAGCTACTGTAGTTTTTTTGTGTGTTTCCAGTGAAGATTGAGTTTTCAATTTCTGTGAAAAATTATGATGAAATTTTCATGACTATTGCACTGGTGGAAGTTTCTTTTGGTAGGGCAGGTCCTACTGATCCTTGAGAATGCTTTCCATCTTCTGGTGTCAATTTTAGTATTAGTGTTTAGTGTCTTAAGGTTTTTCTTTAAAAAATATTTTAGTTACTTGGTTAGTATTTTACATACTTGGTTAGAGTTATCCAAAGCTGCATTTAGGCTAGTGTTATTTTTTTATCCTGCTATTTGCTGAAAGTGTTTATTAAATGTTTAAGTTTCCTGGTGGGGTTTTTAAGGATTATTTTCATACAGATTGTATCATCTGAAACCAAATGACTTGCCTTCTTCCTTTTCTCTTTGTATCCACTTGATCTTCTTCAGCAATATCCTTCTTGCTCTAAGAATTCAAGTTCCATATTGAATATGTATGAAAAAGTGCTCCTGTCATGTTCTAAATGTTAATTGACATGCTTAAATCTCTTTGTTAGATTGATGTTTGCTGTGAATTCCATTATTATGTAGAGGTATTTCCCTTGTACCTCTATTCTCTCCAGAAGTTTTGAACATAAAGAAATGTTGAGTTTAAGAATTTGGGTTTTTTATTTCTTTGCTTGCTTGCTTGCTTTTCTTTGTGTGTGTGTGTGTGTGTGTGTGTGTGTGTGTGTGTGAGAGAGAGAGAGAGAGAGAGAGAGAGAGTTTTGTCTGCATTGTGTTTGAGTTTGTTTCTGTGGTGGACTATGTTTATTAGTTTGCATGTATTGAAACATTCCTCCTGTGGGATGAAGTCAACTCAGTAATGAGCAATAAATTTTTGTTATTGTTCTTAATCTTGAGTTTGGTTTGCATAAACTTTTTGAGAATTATTTCATCAATATTGATAGGAGAAATTGGTCTATATTTTTTGTTTTTGGTCTGTTTTTATGTGGTTCAGTTATCAGAGTACTTTGGTCTCATAACAATAGGCAGAGTTCCTTGTGTTTCTGTTTCACAGAATAGTTTGGAGAATATTGGCAGTAATTATTTTTTGAAATTGTGGTAAAATTCAACATTGATTATATTTGGTCCTCTGTGTTTTAGGATGCAGAGGATGATTTTAATTATTTTTAAATTCATTTTTAGGCTTTTAATTGCCACTTCTATTTCAACAGGACCTGAAGTTTTCTTTAAATTGCTTATCTGATTTTGACTTTACTATAGTAGAAGATAGCTATCAAGATACACACACACACACACACATTATTTTTAGGTTGTTCAATTTGATGGACTACAGATTTTTAAAGTATGTCCTTGTATTCCCTGGGTTTCCTTGGAATCTGATGGTCTGATGTCATGTCTCCCTGTTTAGTCTTTAATTTTTTTAACTTGGGTCTTCTTTATCTGTCTTTTATTAAATATGACTAAGGGTTTATCAATGTAATTGTTTTTGTCAAAGAAACAAATCATCATTGCAATGATTATCATTTTTAATTTCATAATTTTCAGCCCTAAGTTTGGTTATTTCATGCCATCTTATTATTTTTATTATTATTAGCTATTTTCTTCATTTATATTTCCAATGCTATCCCAAAAGTCCCCCATACCCTCCCCCTGACACTCCCCTACTCACCCACTCCAACTTCTTGGCCCTGGCATTCCCCTGTACTGAGGCATGTAAAGTTTGCAAGACCAATGGGCCTCTCTTTCCAATGATGGCCAACTAGGCCATCTTTTGATACATATGCAGCTAGAGACACGAGCTCCAGGGGGGTACTGGTTAGTTCATAATGTTGTTCCACCTATAGGGTTGCAGATCCCTTTAGCTCCTTGGATACTTTCTCTAGCTCCTCCATTGGGGGCCCTGTGATCCATCCAATAGCTGACTGTGAGCATCCACTTCTGTGTTTGCTAGGCCCCGGCATAGCCTCACAAGAGACAGGTATATCAGGGTTCTTTCAGCAAAATCTTGCTAGTGTATGCAATGGTGTCAGCGTTTGGAGGCTGATTATGGGATGGATTCCTGGATATGGCAGTCTTTAGATGGTCTATACTTTGGTCTCAGCTCCAAACTTTGTCTCTGTAACTCTTTCCATGGGTGTTTTGTTCCCAATTCTAAGAAGGGGCAAAGTGTCCACACTTTGGTCTTCGTTCTTCTTGAGTTTCATGTGTTTTGTAAATTGTATCCTGTATCTTGGGTATTCTAAGTTTCTGGGCTAATATCCACTTATCAGTGAGTACATATCATGTGAGTTATTTTCTGATTGGGTTATCTCACTCAGGATGATGCCCTCCAGGTCCATCCATTTGCCTAGGAATTTCATAAATTCATTCTTTTTAATAGCTGAGTAGTACTCCATTGTGTAAATGTACCACATTTTCTGTATTTATTCCTCAGTTGAGGAGCATCTGGGTTCTTTCCAGCCTCTGGCTATTATAAATAAAGCTGCTATGAACATAGTGGAGCATATGTCCTTCTTACCAGTTGGAACCAGTCAGAATGGCTAAGATCAAATTTCAGGTGACAGCATATGCTGGCGAGGATGTGGAGAAAGAGGAACACTCCTCCATTGTTGGTGAGATTGCAAGCTTGTACAATCACTCTGGAAGTCAGTCTGGAGGTTCCTCAGAAAATTGGACATAGTACTGCCAGAGGATCCCACAATACCTCTCCTGGGCATATATCCAGAAGATGTTCCAACTGGTAAGAAGGACACATGCCATCTTATTCTATTAAAGTTTTATTTCTTCTTATTCAAGAGCTTTCACTTGTGTCACTAATTTACTCTTATGAGATCTCTTCCTTTGTCCTCTCTTTTTCTTTCCTTCTTTTACTCCCTCTCTTTCTCTCTCTCTCTCTTCCTGTCCTTCTGTCTGTCTGCCTGCCTGTCTCCCTTGCTTCCTCCCTCCCTCCCTCCCTCCCTCCCTCCCTCCCTCCCTCCCTCCCTCCCTCCCTCCCTCATTCCCTCCCTCCCTCCCTTCCTTCCTTCCTTCCTTCCTTCCTTCCTTCCTTCCTTCCTTCCTTCCTTCCTTCCTTCCTCCCTTCCGTCTGTCCGTCCTTCCTTCCTTCCTTTCCTTTTCTTTTCCAATAATAGCACCTTGTGCTATGAACTTGGTGCTTAGACCTACCTTCATTGTGTCTCATAGATTTTGACTTTTGTGTTACATTATCATTCAATTATAAAAAAGTTTTTAATTTCATTCTTCTGTCTTGACCATTTAAATTCTCTGGAGAGTTGTTCACTTTTGATTAATTTTCAGGCTTTATGTGTTTTGAATTGTTGATATCGAGTTTTAATCTGCAGTGGTCAGCTATCATACAACGTGCTATTTTGATTTTCTTAAATATGATAAGACTTACTTTGTGTCCTAGTGAGTAGATCATTTTGAAGAAAGCACTATGAGTTTTATTTTTTGTTTTTTTTTTGTTTTGTTTTTTGTTTTGTTTTTTGTTTTTTTTTTAAAGAAAGTATATCCCTTACTATTTGGCTAGAATGTTCTGTAGATGTCAGTTAGATCTATTTGATTAATGATGTCATTCTTCAACAACATTTTTTTGTTTGTTTAAGCTTTGTCTGAATGATCTGTGTTTGTTGAAATTAGAGTATTAATGTCATATACTCTCAGTTTATGTAGTGAACATGTGACTTAGGCTGTAATAGTGTTTTTTAATGAACTTGAGTATTCTTATGTTTGATGCATAGATGTTAAGACTAAATTTTTCTTTTGTGAGCATATAGTGTCTTTGATATCATTTCTGATTAGTTTTGGTTTAAAGCCTTCTTAATTTTCTAGGTATTAAATAGATATACCTGTTTGCATCTTGGTTCCCTTTTTTTGAAATAAATTTTTTTCCATTCTTTTACCCCAAAGTGCATCTCTCTCTCTCTCTCTCTCTCTCTCTCTCTCTCTCTCTCTCTCTCTCTCTCTCCCTCTCCCTCTCCCTCTCCCTCTCCCTCTCCCTCTCCCTCTCCCTCTCCCTCTCCCTCTCCCTCTCCCTCTCCCTCTCCCTCTCCCTCTCCCTCTCCCTCTCCCTCTCCCTCTCCCTCTCCCTCTCCCTCTCTCTCGTTTGTATTCTCTTAAGTGAGTTGGGGGCATTAATATTGAGAATTATAAATGTTTGCTGTTTTTTGATTCCTGTTCTTCTTTTATTATGTGGGCTTTTCTCCCTTCACTGTTTCATATTCTAGTTTCATTTGTTTCTTCTGCCTTTTTGAGTGTAGTTAAACTTTTCAGCCTGGAGTGTTTTTATTTAGTACCTTCTAGAGTGTAAAATTGGTAAAAAGAAATTTCTGGAGGTTTCTTTTATTCTGGAATACTTTTCTTTATAGATTATGATTGATATTTTTCTTGGTAAATTAGTCTGAGCTAACATCTTTTCTTTCACATTGTTTGGAGAATATCTATCCAGGCCCTTTTGGGTTTCAGAGTTTCTAATCCCAAGTCAGGTGTTACCCTAATGGACTTCCTTTGACCTCCTTTGATGCTATTTTGTCTTTTACCCTTGCAACTTTGTTCTTGTTGATGTTTTGTTTTGTTTTGTTTGTTTTGTTTGTTTGTTTGTTTGTTTGAGACAGGATTTCTCTGTATTGTCCTGGAACTCACTTTGTAGACCAGGCTGTAGACTCAGATATGGCCCTGTCTCTGCCTCCAAGTGCTGGGATTAAAGGCGTGCACCACCATCGCCTGGTTTACCCTTGCAACTTGTAATATAATTTCTTTCTTCTGTACCTTTAACATTTTGATTATGTACTGTGAGGGATTTCTTTTCTGGCCCTTCTATTTGGTGCTCTGTAACAGCTAGAAAGTAGAGATTGTGTAGAAGAGAATGTTTCTTATTCTATGATAAGCACCACCTTCTTTGGCTTAAATAAATTTTCTTCTTTGATTCTATTAAAAAATATTCTCTGTGCTTTGACCTGGATTTTTCCTCTATTCCCCTTTCTTGCCTTTTTTCCCCCATATTGTTCCAGATTTCTAGGATATTTTATATAATTAATCAATCAATTAATTAATTTTTAAATTTATTTTATATATGTGAATACACTGTAGCTTTCTTCAGACATACCAAACAAGGGTATCATATCCCATTACAGTCAGTTGTGAGCCACTGTGTGGTTGCTGGGATTGAACTCAGGACCTCTGGAAGAGCAGTCACGGCTTTTGACTGCTTAGCTATCTCTGCAGCCTGATTTACTGGGACTCTTATGACTGGATACTTTTCTATTTAACATTTTCTTTGACTGAGTTATAATTTTTTCCTAAATTTTCTTTAATACTCTCCAATTCTCTAATCCATGACTTGTAGTTTATTGGTGAGGCTTACATCTGAGGTTTTTGCTATATCTTCCAACTTTCTCCTTTCCTGTTTTACATCAGTTTTTTTTTCCTTTAGCTATTCAGTTTCTACTTTCATGTCCTAAAATATTTTAATTATTTTATCCAAACATTTGTTTGTGTTATCCTGGTCTTCATTACATTTATTTATAACTTCTCTAAGTTCAATGAACACATTCATACTTTCTGTTTAAAATCCTTATCTTGGGCCTCAGCTAAACTGTACTTCTCAGGGACTATTTCAATTGGGTTACATGGAAGAAAGCATGGTGTCAAGGATTTCATGTTTGTGCTTTTGTGCTTGTACTTAGAAATCTGGAGTCATAATATTTGAGGTGTTTTTTGGTGTACATATTTGATCTTTTTTTTCTTCTTGGTCTGTGTTCTGTACTGTGTTTGCAGGAAGTTTATGTTCTTGGAAAGTGTGATGGCTGTAGAAAGTCTGGTACAGAATGCTTCTGTAGGTTTTTGGGTAGCACAAAGGTATAGAGATGGGCAAGTAGAAAAGGCTGACTGGAGGACAGGAAAGAACTAGGGAGGCAGGGATTGCACCCACCAAGGGTCAGGGTTCCAGGAAGTGGAGATGGGGTACAAGAGGAACTCCTTCAAGCTAGTTGCTACAGGACTAAAAGTAATTCTTGAGAGGTATAATGGAGAACAGGATATATAGATAAAATCACCTACCTGTGTCCCAGACAAATTTGGCCACTTGTGGACCCTGGTATCTGACTCAAAAGAATGGATATGGACTAGAAAGGAAGGCTGAGAAAGAGAACGAAGAATATAAGAACTAAGGGGAGGTGCTGAATTGAATTCACATATCAAGAAGTGAATTCCCTAGGAATGGAGGTAGAGTGAGAGGATAAGATCCCACATGCAAGCTACCAGAGGAAGAAGAGTATGGCTAATGAAACAGGAATGAAAGTCTATAGGTTTATTAGAAAAAAACTCCATTTTGATTGTTCAAATGACAAGATTGTTTCTGGTGACTGAATAACATCCATTTTTCTGAAGTCTTTTCTTCTCACCTGACATCTGAGCACTTCGATTCCACATTTTATTACTATAACTATGTACTAGTTAATGTAAGGGAACTGATGCCTCTTTAAGTCAATGATTTCATTTTCCCTTGATATAGAATGAGAAAAACTGAAGAAAGGGTATTACAATTTAGTAAAATAAGTATAAATAAGTGCAGGGAAATCAGATCTAGTCAATAGTATGATGAAAAATATGATATAGGCACTTAAAATGTTTTAAGAAATCATGTTTTTAAATCTGCTTATACCATCCCTATTCTAAACACACACATACACACACACACACACACAAACACACACAAACACACACATACACACACATACACACACATACACACACACACACACACACACACAGAAACATATTATGGCCCCATGACTACATTAATTTGACTATAGGGGTAATCTCTCAATGCATGTGTCTATGGAGCTGTCATATTATATACCACAACTATGCAAATGTTTTCTTTGTCATTGGAAATTTTAAAAATGTATATGCAATTTTAATGAAAATTCATGCAGTTCTATTGGAATCAGTCACTCATAAGCCATGTTGTTTTCCTCTTTACCCCTTTACCTTATAGTAGATATGCAAATTTATCTATGTTAGGTATTTAGCATATTCTTAGTTGATTATTTATATGGCCAATTCTTGAATTGTACTTATTTGTACTCTCAGAGTCACTTTTTAAAACATATATCTGCATCTTTTTACTGGAAGATGCATAGGAACCCATATACTATATAAAAATATCTTTTAGTGACAGTTATGGTTATAACATCACTTTTATTGACAATGAGTAAATTTTCTTAATATTTAATCTTTTAATTTTCAATCTTAAGAAATGTATTTACTTTTATTTTGTGTGTAGGGATGTTTTTCCTACATGTGTGTCAGAGTACCATGTGAATGCTACGCCTGGGGAAATCAGAAAGAGTCAAATTCTCTGGAACTAGGAGTTCCAGAGAACTAAGAGTCATCATGCAGGTGCTGAGAGTGAGGTGGGCCTTCAGTGCTCTACACTGCTTTCCAGCCCCCCTTTTACAGTTTAGTAGTAAAGAAAATTTACTATTTTAAGTTCTGAGAGAAACACTAAACTAAAATATTTCTTCCATGTTAGCTATTATTCTATTGGAGAAATTCAGCATAGAACACATTTATTTCTGGCTTGTTTTTGGCTTTAAAAGCTAGATTACTTTTACTGTCTATTGCCTTAAATTACATCATCAATTAACTCAAATTCTTGATAATTTCATATTTTATTGAAATTGTTTAATAGGACAATCCAGGCTCAGTCTTTGTTTCTGTCATACTTTGCTACTTGACTCTGCCCTAATTTTTTCCATCCATCACATAGGAATTATCTTGTCTACTGCTTTTTAGGATAATCAACTCATCCTTATTTCTTCCAGGAATTTTTCATGTTACTAGCTGTAAAATTCTTATAAATAGGACTGGCTACCTCCACTTACAAAACTATGATGGCTGTTCAACTTATTCTGTGCATTACATTACAGGGAAGCATGGTTAAATATATGAGTACATTTTTGCTTAGAACAGTCCCTGTATATAGAAATAATTGACGATACCTTTTGTTTTATACTTTTTTGAACTTTGTGGTTCCCCAACTTTATCCTATAGGATGATCAACCCTGATGCCTATGGCATCATAATCTGTAAGTAAAAAATTCAGTTACTATCTGAACATACATAACAGTTTGCCATTGAAAAATTAATCTTATCTATTTCAGCAATATTACATATATTACATATGTTACATATGTTACATATATCCTGGAAGCACTATCTGGCATTTTAGGCAGACCTTGTAGAAGATGAGATTTTGTATATGATAGAACTAAATTGGAATGTCTGAACTTTTATTTCTCTGCTCTACAACAGAAATTTTATTAAACCTTATAAACCCCATTATCTATAGGTTTTGGCTTGAATCTTTGTTCACATTCCATATATCACTAGATTGTGATATGGAAATGTGATTTTACATGGTGGCTAGAACACACTATGGCTAGATGACACAGAGAGCTGTCTTGTGCTGTCTACCACATTAACAGAGTGAGAATGAGCCAAGGAAGGATCAAATATACTTGATATCAGACTTCTCAGCTTCCAGGAATGGAATACATGGTTGTAGTGTTAGAACTATCAATTTAATGATATTTTACTATTGTTGTTTCTCCAGACTAAATTAAGATAGGATATTTATAAAATTCATGATTGTTTTTAAAATTTTATACTATGCCAAGTAGGTATTTAACAAGTCCTAATCTCAACAGATTAGTTTTATTAATAATGTTTACAGTAATAATTGTTACTATTTATACTGGAGTAATATATTGTGTGACATTCAAAGAATTTAAGCAGTCCAATTTCCAGTCCCCAGAAGTCAGGTCACATTACTACTAAGATAAATACTGAATATAAGTACACGTTCAAAACCAAGTAGAAAGTGACTTGAAGGTGGACTTCATACAATGTGTAACTGCATGTTAGAAATGAGACCAGGAATTGAGCTGAGTTACACAGCTAAGTTGCTAGACTCTGAACAGTTTGTCTACTATCTCCGTTGAATACCATTGGGCAATCTTACAGGAGTTTTGACTCCCAAAGAAACTATATGAATCTGCACTTGCAAAATATTTTCACCTGAATTGAGTATTTGACCTCAACACAACCTTGTGAATTATGCAATACTCTCAAGTGAAACATAAAACTCTCAGAGATTAATGACCCTCCAAGGTGATACTCTTTGCCAGTGGTAGAGCTGATATGGAACCCTAGGTACTGTAACACCTAATTGAACTTAGGAGGTACTGAACCTCCTAATTGCTTGTCTCTTTGTATTGAGCTCCTCACTGCACACTTGTTCTTTGATATTGTAGATATAACCATACTCCATATGGTTCCTATCATTGTAAGACAGGTTAAGAACATGTTCTTAATACAACATAGTCTATGTATTTAACTGCTGATTACAAAACATAAAAAGGAACAAAGGAAAGAGAAGCCACAAAATTTAATTTAAATGATTGAATGACTCAACAAGCTATAGAATAGTAAGACATTCATATTAATAGGTGTCTAAAGTTATGGTTAATATTGCTATGATGTAACATCATAACTAAAAGCAAATTGGAATGGGGTTATTTGCCTTACACATCTTAAATCAGACTTCTGAGGGAAATCAATGCAGGAACTCACCCTGAGCAGGGCTTTGAGGCAATGAAGTGCTAGATACTGGATTGCTACTCATTGCTTGTTTGCCTGCTTTCTAATAAAAACCTGGAACAGTGTAGTATGAAAGTTAGGGATCTAGCTTTTGTTCTTCATTCTCTGGTTCCTCCCTCCCAGGGTATCCAGATGTCTAGGTGTGCCAAGCTGGAAGGATGAAGCAGAGTCTGGAAGGGATGGGGTTCTGTAGGATCCAGGTCAGTCTGGGAGTGAGTTGCTGATGTGTGCAGGAGGTAGAGGAGATAGGAGGAAGGCCTTCTTCCAGTATCTTAGTGTTACAGCTCCTTTAGATAGAGGGCTTTTATTCAGGGTGTTGGGTGCATACACATTATTTGTAATGAACAAGGAGTATGTATAGACCCTGGAAAGTGGGCAGGAATTTTCAAGGTAAATGAAAATCATTGAATGAAGTTTTAAAAGTTCTGTGAATACTTAATTTGCATGGAGAGACATTCTAGGAATCTCAGGTACTTCCTGGGCTGTTTCTTAACAGGTGTGGGGATGGGGGGGGGATTAGGGGGTGGGGAGTATGGGGGGGCTGAACTTGTAAGTCTCCCAAAGACTATTCAACTGTTTCCAGTAGAGTGTCTGTGGTCAGGATCCCCAGGCAAGGTGAGAGAAGGAGAAGCCCTGCTGGAAAAGGAGACTTCCATTTGGTGCTGAGCTCAGAGAAGTTTTCTGGCAATACAGTGGAAGACTTCAACCTTAATTAGCTGGGTTTCCCCACCTGTGAGTAGTGATATATCCCTGCCCACAAAGTGTTAAACCTTCCCCTTAAATCACTAAATGAAACAATTGCCCCTAGGCCTGCTTATGGAGGTATTTTCTCAATTGATATTCCTTCCTTTTAGATAACATTTGCTTGCATCTAGATGACAGTAAACTACCCAGAACAGCTGGTCATTAGAAAATATGTACTTTCTACTTAATCAGTTTTTTTTTTTTCTTAGCTGTCTAGAAGAATAAAATGCTTAATTTGGAAGCATCTATCCATTAGCATTCCAGTGAATAAGCACATTACACTGTAAGAAATATTGTAGTAGAACAGCAGCAATAACCATAATGACAAGAATTAGGCAAACTAATAAAATATGCATACACAACGACATCTCTCTATTTTCTACCTACCTCTGTATCCATCTTTACAAATCAGCTTCAAGTACTCCCTCTGGTTGGAGACCTATGTAATACAAATCTTTGCATAGCTTAAGTAGGGAAAAATCAGAAACCCTGACAGATCAAGTAATTTATTCAATTCAGGATCAGCTAGAGTTTACTCAGACACAATGTCCTAAACCTTTTGTTTCATGCTATGTCTATGAAGACAAGACCTGTTTCTCACTTTGATGGTTTTCAGCCTTGTGTATAAAGAAGTGGGACCATCTTAGACTTGTTTGGCAGCCTTACCATTAATTTCCAGGAGTCAACCTAATACTGAATTTACCATTGATTCACTAGCTCTCCTTTTTGCAATCCCATAGGAAGAACAACAATATCAACCAACCAGACCCCCACCCCAGAGCTCCCAGGGACTAAACCACCAACCAAAAAATACACATGGAGGGACCCATGGCTCCAGCCACATGTGTAGCAGAGGCTGTCCTTAATTGGCATCAATGAGAGGAGAGGCCCTTGGTCTTGTGAAGGCTCGATGCCCCATTATAGGGGAATTCGAGGTCAAGGAGGTGGGAGTGGGTGAATGGGTGGGGGAACACCCTCATAGAGGCAGGGGGAGGGGGAATGAGATATGGGGTTTACAGGTGGGAAACCTGGAAAGGGAATAGCATTTGGAATGTAAATAAAGAAACTATCCGATAAAAAAAGAATAAAATACTGGGAGATTTCAGAATTTAAAAAAAAAAAAAAAAAGAATGCACACTTAAGGATCCTGCCACAGCTTCTCTGTCTTCTGATTTCTCCTCAAAAAAAAACCAAAAAACAAACCAAAAACCACAACTTCACATGTGTAGATTTCACAGGTACAAGACCAATATGGTATCTTGCAAGCACAAGAGTCAGGCCTCTGTGTGGAACTTCTTGGGCTAAGCATTGTGTGCTACCAAGTTATCTTTCTGGTATAGGCTTCATTGCCAAGCCAATGCTAGCACCTGCTCCAGTTGCACAAATGCATTCAGAGGCTGCTCCTTTGGAAAACCTTCTACTTGAGTATCTAGATGCCTGGTATTTTTTATTACTTATTTTAAAATGCTGTTTTAAAAATTTCAAAGTGATTTTTCTAACATAAATTCCAGGAAAAAATATATATTATGAAAGCAAAACAAGGCCAGACATTTTGTGTAATCTAAAGGTCAAAGTATTTGAAAAGCTGCTGGGGCTCACAAGGCAACAACAGTGCCCAAGCAAAACAAATCATGTTAGGGGATTACATCAGTCTCCCAGTGTTGCCATAGAAGGGCATTAAACAGGAGAAGGATTAAAATATGCAAATTTGTCACAAAATGCTGGCTAGGGTGTGGGTAAGGCCAGGCCATTTTACACATAAGTTCCTTGTTTGACTGTTCTAAGACGTGTCTTTTTTTTTTTTTTTTTTTTTTTTTACAATTTTGATATTCCTTGACTTTATTCATGTGGCTATTTTATTTTCACATTGCCTATCCCCGCTTTTCTTTTCGTTTTTTTAAAGTTTTGTCTGGGTAACCTCTTCAGTTTTTGCATATACCAGTGTATATGGATCAGAGCCAATCTGTATGCCCTTGCTTTTATTTATTTTATTTTTTAAAATCTTGTGTCCAATAAAAGGTGGCATCTGAGATCCTAGGAATCAAAACTCAAACACATCCTTTGGAGGAACATAATTCACTTGATGTCAGAGCTGAATTACAAGGCAAGTATCTTCTCAGAAAGGGTGTCAGCCATTCACCTCTGGACTATGATACTATTCCTAAGCCTTAGGCTAGGTTTCCAGGTTCTGGAAATCCAAAGTTTTTTTTATGTGAAAATGTATGTATTCATTTAGATTTATGAAAGCTAAACTAAGAATAATTCATTTCCTACTTTCGCCATCTGCACATGCTCACTTTCTCCCTTCTACATCTGCCTGCTTCTAAGATCTAGGACATCAGTGTGTGTTTTGATTCACCTGTGGGTGTAGAGCTCCTGCTTTTGTTTTCCTAAGGTAGAACTGGTTTAGCATCTTTCTTTCAGCATTCACATACCATGTTATCCTACTTTTTTGGAAAAAAAGTCTTTCCTTAGTTTTCTTTATTGTTCCATATTTTTAGCAGTTAGTATTTTAGCAATACTTTTAAATTGCACATGGTTTTCAAATACACTAAGTGTTATCATATGGAGTAGAAACTTATATGTGTATGATGACAAAATAGTATTTGTCTGTATCAGAAGAAAATACTTTTGTATTTCTTTTTGTGTCAGTTTGGCGTGTCATTTCTCTGTTATATGTTCATGTTACAAAACTTCAAAATTGTCCTTTTAATTTAAATTTCTTGTTTAAAACATAAGATAAAAAACTACCTTGTGATTCATATTATATATTATAGTATTATTAATATCCAGAATGCATTGAAATTCTCAGAAGATTTTGTAATGATGAGGGAAGCCACAAAAAAGTTTATGACCACATCTAGTTATAAACGTACAACAGTGACTGAGTTATTTTCACACACACACACACACACACACACACACACACACACACACACAAAAGTGATGATAGTGAAAATATGTCTTACATTTTATTTTTAAGAAAATAACCTATTTGGAAAGCTTTTTAACCTATTTAAAAATTTCCATTGGGCTCATTTGTGTAATGTCATAATGTCTTGGTATTGTATGTTACTGATGAATATCTAGTTATCTGCAATGATATTGTTGCACACTTAAGTATTCACCTGTAAGGGATATTCCTAGAAGTGAGGTCCATGCATCCAAGAATGTGTACATTTAAATTGGCTGCATACTGCCAAGTACTCTCAACAACAATATATAAAAATGTCTGTTTCCTCACAGCCTTGCCAATTTTTACAGTCTTTGGCAAACTTGATAGGTTTTTTAAAAACAGATGCATTTTGGGTTATTTAATTTGCATTTTACAGAATAATTAGGGTGAGCAGCTATCCATATGGTTTTAGGCTACATCAATCTTCCTCTTTTATTTGTGAATCAAACTGCTTACTTATCTTCTTCATGTTTTTCCATGGAGCTCCTGTCCTTTCTGTAGCATCCCCCCCCCCCCGCCCCCCTGTGTTTTAGAAACAGTAGAAACGGAAACGCTCTCCTCATTTTTAGGTAGTGTTGATTTTTTTTTTTTTTTTTTTTTGGTGCATTGTGATTTTGGCAACAGGATTTTCTTTGAAACATGATTGTTTTTTTATCAGAAATTTGTGACTTCCGCATGCCTAGTTGTATATTCAGCATGTCAGCAGTGGCAGAGAAAGTACCAGTGCAGGCAGATTGATGGCCGGCTCTTCCCCTTGTGAGGCCGAGCTCCTCAGTAACACTGGAAAAGAGATCAAATCAGATGCTTCATTGACTTCTTTCAGAAAGAAAATCACAGTCTCTACCTTACCTTCCAGAATACATTTATGACTTAATAAAATATCTCTATGAGGTTATAAAATATAAAAGTATGAATGCTAGGTAGAGTCAACAAAAACACAAACTTCTATAATATTTTTACTGTATCATTGATTACTAAAGCCTTCTTATTTTAATCCTTCTATTTACCTCCTTCTCTAATGACCCCTGTTTTCATGTTCCACCTTCTTGTCCTATTACATGTGACAATAGCTCTTCTTGACATTGCTTTTATGGAGCACATACCAGTTCGAATATGTATGAAGTATCATACAGAAAACACAAGCTTGGTGATCACAGACATCCTGACGTTCTATATGGTGGTGGTATTTGTATTCCTTTATGGATGGTTGTGAGCCACCATGTGGTTGCTGGGATTTGAACTCTGTATTCCTTTATAAACTCATCCAATGAATCAGATAGAACTGGAGAGTCACCTCTAGATATTTAAAGGGGGGAAATATTCGCAATCCCATGAAGTAAATGATTATGAATTACACCATCCCAACCCTCTGGCATCTAACGGACAGTGCAGGTCCTTTTATTAACTGGCTTTACTGTAGGATTCATAGTTGCACTCTCTTGTGAAATAAAACTTAAGCCATTTACTTATTTTAAGAAATTCAAACAACTAGAAGAATACGCATCTTTCATCTGTTGAAAAAGTGAGTTCAAAATTAGGTTTGTGGGTGACAGACTTACTGACAGCCTTGCCATCCATGGAAATAGACAAGGCAAAGGCAGTGGGTTCTGTGGAAGCCTCGGAGTACTTTTGTGGAACACATTGATTATACACTTTACCTAAATGATCTTTCCTTCACTTTTGAGCTAAATGAACAGCCTGACTATTTTGCTAGAACAACAGAAGAAACAGAGAAGCAGAAGGAAGGAAGAAATTAGGAAAAGAGAAAATAGGTAGAGAAGCTGATTTATATCTTAGGCTCTATCTTTAATGGACCAGGGAACACTAATTATTTCTCCTTTACCTCACACTAGGTGATGGAATTTGTGTGCTCATATAAAACTCTAGATCGGGCATCACGACATGGAATAGAGAAATCAAAATAGTTTCTAAAATTCAATTTGGATGGTATCTTATTGTTTGGTTTATTCCTTAATACTGAATTAAAGAAAAAATGATAATAAAAAACTTTTACCAAAATAATAATAAGACATAAAAAAATTTTGTATCACATTTCTTATATTCTAAACACATTTTTTAGCATCCATGATATTAAAGATTGCATGATTAAATGCCACATGGCTTGACAATGTAAATAACTCCTGGTAGCAATCTTCAAACTCATATATTGGAGTCACTGAAAGGATTTGGCAGGAAGTCCATGAAGTAATAATATGAAATTTTATATTATTTTATTAATTCATTCATTTACTTCTTTACCATTTTCAATTAAACTATGGAAGTCATGTGTGAAAAAACAGAGTATGGTTTATTCCCTAAAACTGCAACCTGCTTACAAAAACTCGCATACACACACACACACACACACACGTACATATGTGTGTGTGTGCCTGTGTGCGTGTGTGTATATATATTATATATGTATATATTGTATGCATATATATAATATAATATATATGTATATATTATATGAAATATATGTTATAGTATATATGCAATATATTTATATAGTATATAAATAATATACTATATAATATATTATGTATATATTATATATATATATACTTGGATTTTAGCTGGTCATTCTACTTGGTTGGTTATTAAAAACATTTGTATTTTAAGCTATTTTAGAAAACTATTGTGTTTAATAGAAATTTCAATCATGTTATATTATTTGTATTGTGATGTGAATGAACAATATATAATGGACATGCTGACAAAATGATCATGTAATCCTTATCTAATAAACAAACAAACAAACAAACAACAGTACAACTCAGCATGGAGATGCATGTCTTTAGTCCCAATACTTCAGAGGCAGAGACAGAGGCAGGTAGAAAGGCCTTTATGAGTTCTATGCCAAGTTGATCCACATAGGAAGCTCTAGGCTAGTCAAGGAAAAACAGTGAGATCTTATTACACACAAAAATGATGATCTCTTTCCCATGTTCAGACATATGCTAGATAGGCTGCATGAGAGCTGGAAGAGCATACAAGGTAATCCAGAAGATACTACTATATCATTTGTTTGATGTTGGATTTTGTACCCTCAAGGCTGAGAGTAGATCTTGAGTATGTTGAAGAAAAGTCATTGGTAACTTTGAAGTTTTCCTGACTTGTGTGTCTATTTGTCCAGTGTGTCACTCTGAGCAATCCATTTTCTATACAACTTTATAACCACAGATAGTCCCATATGACCTCTTAGTTGCTGCCTACCTATGTTGTCTTCTTTTTGTCCTCTTTATAGTTGGACTATCTCAGACCTGCTAGCTATATACACACTGAAACAGAGGTTTATTAATATTGTAAAGCTCGGGCTTTTCAGCTATGTAAGTCTCCTAGCTACTCTCATTGGGCTAATCCTGGCATCATGTCCTGTCACATTGCTGGCTCTACCTTTGCTATTCCTTTCTGGTTCATCCATTCACCACCAAGTCTGCAGCTGAATTTCCCATCTCTGATTACTTCTCCCAGGGTTTCTGGAAACTCTATCCTCTGCTTCCTTTCCAGCTATTTCATGTCAGATCTTTATTATATTCAATTAGAAAAAACTCTAGACTACTTTAGGCAGGTGAGGAAGAACAAATATTTACAAGAGAGAAAACTCAGTAACGGGACATAGGAATGGCAATATCCAGAATCCTGCCAGCATTTAGCTCTTTGCTGATACAGAATTAAGAACTGAATATACACAAACACACGTTCACCCAATATAGCTCAGCACCTCCTGACTCATGACCTCATTAACATACTTCTCTGTGTAAAATGCTTTGTAACACTGTCTTTCCAGTTATCTCTTTTCCAATTGTTTGGAGTAGATGTTTCTCTTGGCACCTTCACATTAGGAAACATGCACGAAGTACCTCAATAAAAAGTGTCTCTGAATATATGCCCAGAAGAGGTATATGGTGTGGGATCCTCCAGTAGTACTATGTCCAATTTTCTGAGGAACCACCAGACTGATTTCCAGAGTGGTGTTGTACAAGCTTCCAATCCCACCAACACTGGAGGAGTGTTCCTCTTTCTCCACATCCTCGCCAGCATCTGCTGTCACCTGAATTTTTGATCTTAGCCATTCTGACTGGTGTGAGGTGGAATCTCAGGGTTGTTTTGAGTTTCATTTCCCTGATGATTAAGAATGTTGAACATTTTTTCAGGTGCTTCTCTGCCATTCGGTATTCCTCAGGTGAAATTCTTTGTTCAGCTCTGAGCCCCATTTTTTTAATGGGGTTATTTGATTTTCTGGAGTCCACATTCTTGAGTTATTTATATATATTGGATATTAGTCCCCTATCTGATTTAGGATAGGTAAAGATCCTTTCCCAATCTGTTGGTGGTCTTGTTGTCTTATTGACTGTGTCTTTTGCTTTGCAGAAGCCTTGCAACTTTATGAGGTCCCATTTATCGATTCTCAATCTTACAGCACAAACCATTGCTGTTCTATTCAGGAATTTTTCCCCTGTACACACATCTTTGAGGCTTTTCCCTACTTTTTCCTCTATAAGTTTCAGTGTCTCTGGTTTTATGTGGAATTTCTTAATACCTCTTCTGGGCATATATCCAGAAGATGTTCCAACCAGTAAGAACGACACATGCTCCACTATGTTCATAGCAGCCTTATTTATAATAGCCAGAAGCTGGAAAGAATCCAGATGTCCCTCAACAGAGGAATGGATACAGAAAATGTGATACATTTGCACAATGGAGTACTACTCAGCTATTAAAAAGAATGAATTTATGAAATTCCTAGGCAAATGGATGGACCTGGAGGGCATCATCCTGAGTGAGGTCCCCCAATGACAAAGGAACTCACACAATATGTACTCACTGATAAGTGGATATTAGCCCAGAAACTTAGGATATCCAAGATATAAGATACAATTTGCTAAACACATGAAACTCAAGAAGAAAGAAGACCAAAGTGTGGACACTTTGACCCTTCTTAGAATTGGGAACTAAACACCCATGGAAGGAGTTACAGAGACAAAGTTTGGAGCTGTGACGAAAGGGTGGACCATCTAGAGACTGCCATATCCGGGGATCCATCCCATAGTCAGCTTCCAAACGCTGACACCATTGCATACACTAACAAGATTTTGCTGAAAGGATCCAGATATAGCGGTCTCTTGTGAGACTATGCCGGGGCCTAGCAAACACAGAAGTAGATACTCACAATCAGCTATTGAATGAATCACAGGGCCCCCAATGGAGGGGCTAGAGAAAGTACCCAAGGAGCTAAAGGGATCTGCAACCCTATAGGTGGAACAACAATATGAACTAACCAGTAACCCCCGGAGCTCGTGTCTCTAGCTGCATATGTATCAAAAGGTGGCCTAGTCGGCCATCAGTGGAAAGAGAGGCCCACTGAACTTGCAAACTTTATATGCTCCAGTACAGGGGAACGCCAGGGTCAAAAAAGTGGGAGTGGATGGGTAGGGGAGTGTGGAGGAGGGTATGGGGGACTTTTGGGATAGCATTGGAAATGTAAATGAGGAAAATAACTAATTAAAAAAAAAAGTGTCTCTGACAACAAGCCAGATTTGCTTGGTTGTCAGGAAGAAAGTGCAGTTTGATTGTTAAGGGCACTGTAAATTTTCACAATTAATATTGGAAAGGATTCCAAGAGCCATACCAGACACCATCATGGTTCTGTGTAGCTCCTTTGCAGCTATTCAGGAACCTTAAAATGTACCAACAAATTCATGGTTTGTTTAGTCTCCCTTTTTTGTGTTTAATGGAGCATATCAGAAGCATTGGATGGAACAAGAGCAGAATGTATCTTTATCTGGCTAGTCCTTTCCTCTGTCTGTTGACGTAATCTCAAATAGATCTCAAATAACCTTCTTGTTGTCCCAATGTGTGATTCCACAAGGTGTCTCTGTATGTAGCATTTTCAAATGAGAAAGAACTTGAATGCCTTTTCTTTCTCTTTATACAATTTTCTTGTCAGCATTTAGCATGCTACTTGAAGTATAACCATATGTCTTACAAAGTTCTCCTGAATTATTTTGCCTTCCTTCAATGACAATTTTGTTTTAATTTTTAGCTAGATTTATGTGTTTTCATCATATTGTTTCTGCTCTGTACATCTGAAACATCAGTCTTTAAAATCACTGGAGAAACTATGCAGTGAAACTGGAGACCACCTTTTCAAACTGCGAGAACATTATTTTTATGTATTTAAGTAAATTACCCATCTCAAAAACTGGATCATTCTATTGACAAAATAGTCATCTTTTGTGGAGTGTTTTGTTATAAATTTGTCACTTCTCATTTTTTGGTATCACAATATTATATCTACAAACATTTACAATAAGTAAATTATTCAACTCCATAAACATAATTTAATACATCAAATAATATTTTAATGTACTTTTAAATGTATTCTTCTGCATAATTTAAGAGTAAAAATCATTAAATGCATATTGTTTTTGCTTTATGCATATCTAGATTATTTCTTCATACTATTATGTACTTACCAAAAGCATTGAGAAGATTCCTTACTCATGTGTAAAATAGCAAATGTCTATGAGATTTACTTTCTGCATAAATAACAATGTCCTCTTATTTATATCCTAAGATACAAAAATACGTTATTACTCCAAACAACTTTGTCTCCAGTTTGAATAAAATAAAATTCCATCACTTGTAATTCTGGCCTTATTTTGCTGGTTACAATTTTTTCTTAGTGTTTACTGTGTAATGAAAAGCTCTTGAGTAAATTGGCCACACAAAAGAGGCATGAATCTGAGACACATGATGCTATCTAGTGACATACCAGCCTCACAGGCTCAGGTTTGGAACCTGGCTTCCCTTGAGATTTGTTCTAATTTTAATATATGCTGTCTAGCAAAGGCAGTGTGATCCAACAGCAAGATAGATGATAAACAATCTGAGAATAACACTTCAGGACATCTTTGGCAGCCTTCTCTTAAAACAGAGTCCTTGCACTAGCGAGGTAGCCTGACCACTCAGTCACACCTGTGTTTGGCAAGGCAACACTTATGCCCATGTTCCTCATTGCACCATGGAACACTGCCTATCATGGTCTTTACTTGAATTGAAATTTTTATTAGATAATATTACTGGATTTATTCATCAGTAATATTAACTCAAAAATATAAGCTGGAAAAGTAGCTTGAAGAAGGATTAAAATGAATTCTTTTTGTCCTTTGATAAATTTGTAATATTACTGGCAAGCTTCCTCAGTATGGAAAAAAAAACAACATAATGAATATAGAAGAAATCTAATACATTTAGGTACTTGCCTCATTCTCCTTCATGTAAACTTATGCTTAATAAATCACATTTTACTTGAGGATCATAAATATCGATAGTCTATTTATAAATTCCCAATGTTCAAAAGAATGTCAGAGCATCAGAAATGAGCCGAGTCTATCGATCAGCATGAAGACGTGATGTTGGGAAAGGTCAGAATAAGATTCAGATAGGGCCTTGCCTAATACATGTTGACGGCAGAAAGGAGCCAAGCTAAGCTATGCTAAGTCATCGCATCGATAAAATATTCTGGAAATCTAATTTCATTTGATTAATATCTTGGGTCAAATAAGGGTTGCATTAAAATTCAGCAGATATTTGCATTGTGGCTTCATTTTGTAATTATGTAGAGTCTTTGTAGCTTGTCAGACAAAACATTAGACCAGATTTAAGGAGAGCTAGGAAGGGTGCACTGCATTGGGTGATTTTAAATGCAGTCCTAGGAGGCTCCAGAGAGTCTGAAACTGCATCATGCTTTTCTGTTAAACTCACTGTCACCAACACAGTTATTTGCACATCTAAATAGTGTAAGATGTTTGTCTAAGCGAAGGGAATAAAACAGGAGCAAGACAGTGCACAGGAGTTTTGGCACCATTTAAGTTGACATATGGCAATGGGCTCCCTTCTCTCAGGCAAGAAATGACACATATGTCTGTGGACTCGCTTCACTGAAAAGGAGAAGCTCATATTAGGCAGTGGAGACTCCTAAGTTTTAAAGCCAACATAGTCATTCAATTCTAATTAAAACATTTAAGACCTGTATGACCTCGGTTGGCACCTCAGAATGTCCATTTTAGTCATTGCAACTTATCTGTTATTTAGTTACAGACATCTCTTCACTGGACATCTTCTTTGTACCCAACATAATTCCAACTGCTATAAATTAATCAATACAGATACCTGTTTCTCACTGAGTTTATCTTTTGACACTTTTAGTGCTATTAAGTAACTATAAAAATACAATTAAAGCCCCAGCATAACCTTTGTAGTACATGCTCAGAGAAATGTTTCCTCTATTTCTTTAAACTCTCACTTGCTTTTTGTTTGTTTTCCAAATTCACACATTATTTCATAAAGGAACTCAGTGAGTGGTTCCATGGCATAAATTTACTTAACCTTTCTCTGTAATAGATAGCAGTTTAAAATATAAGCAAGATTTACACCTTTCTTCCCAAGCCTAATAACACCTAATTCTTGGTTACAAAGTCACATCGATACCCAGGGAGGTAAGAACTGATTCAAGCTGAAGCAGAAGCAAGCAAAAAAGAAACAAACAAAACCAAGTGGCAGGTAAGTGTTTTCTAGGCCAGAGAATGCAAGCAAGAGAGGCCTGTAGTCTTTTGTCACAAAGTTAAACTGGGTCCAGTATTACCATATGCCCTACATGTTCAAAGGAACTAGAGAGCCAATTTAGCCTATTAAATATTCACATTGTGAAGTAATGGCAACTAATTATTGAACAAGCCTAAATACACAATTCACAGCATGCACATGTACACGCTCACGAGTGCACACACACACACATACAGAAAGAGAGAGACAGAGGGAGAGGAGAGGAGAGGAGAGGAGAGGAGAGGAGAGGAGAGGAGAGGAGAGGAGAGGAGGGGAGGGGAGGGGAGGGGAGGGGAGGGGAGGGGAGGGGAGGGGAGGGGAGGGGAGGGGAGGAGAGGAGAGGAGAGGAGAGGAGAGGAGAGGAGAGGAGAGGAGGATGGAGGGAATGAGAGGGGCCGAGAAAGAGCTAGGGAGGGAAACAGAGACAGACAGACAGACAGACTTACTGACTGATAAACTGATTTTGTACATAATCAGTAAAGCAAGTCTATGGCTAAGTGATAAATTATTCCTTTATATTCCTACAAAATTGAAGATTGTTGAGATTACATGAACATAGCAGGTTTCTTCTGAGCTTTTCAGTGAGTTTTTATTTCTTTGTTTTGGTTTGTTTTGTGATCAAATTTGATAATCATGCCGTGAAAGTTTTTATTTTAAAATAATATCAATGGGTCCTACTCCTTACTTTCTAATTAGAATCTTTCGATATATATCAAAGGATCTATATTCTTAAATTTATCTTCCAGGAATTGTGATGATAATCGAGGCATGGGAATGGTTGGCCCAGAAAGCCAGGGATTATTATACAGGAAGTATACAAGATTCTTCACAGATTTCCCTTTTACTGGTTTTCAACCTCACTTCTATCAAAGCTAATGGCTGAACTGTCTGTAAGTTTACACATCGTTAAGCTTCACTCTCATGGAGAAAGTCTTCTTTGTTGGTCTCTGTCTTTTCTCACAACTTTTATTTATCTCTCAAGCCGCTGCTCCAGAATTCCCCCTTCTCAGTGGCTTGTGTGTTATGCTATGAAAACGCAGTGGATATGTGGCTTCCGTTTTGGAAACACGTTGACTTCCCTGCATTAGAGATACTTGAAATGACATCTTCTCTGTGTATTATAATATATTCTTTTGCTAAATCTTCAGCACATAGCACATTTCAAGACAATGTTGGATGAAAAACTGCAAACCTTCATCCTTATACAGACTAAGAAGTTTTGCAAATTTGGTATGTTTTGTACTAAGTTCTTATCCCATCAGCCCTTGGGGGTCATGCTATGTAAAGGACAAAGACTAAACCAGAAGAGAACCATTAATTTCTTATGGGGCACTGGTTTTAAATCACGATTTTACACATTAATATTTAAGGCAGAAACAGATTATTTATTTTACAAGCAATTTTTCAAAATGTTGCTCTTAAAATCCATTTAAAGATACACTTTGCTATATGTTTCAGCAAGCTCACTGGAATGTTTTAGTTGATTTTTTTTTAAATTTTGATTTCTTCACACTTAAGAATTAATAAACTGCATCAAAGAATGAGGCCCTCGACTAAGTGTCATGAAGGTGAACCAGGTATCCTGTTCTGAAAGATTAATGCCAGGAGACATTTATAGTCTGTAACAGTAGCCAGAGACTCAGACACTGTTATTGATGTGTCAGGCTGAGAAGAGAGGGCTCCGCAGCAGGGGTGACAAGGACAAGTTCTGTGTGTTCATCGATCTGCAGTCTCCCATGGAAAACTCCACATATTTCTGAATGTCTTGAGTGGTTTTATTGATGCAGCTCCTGCCAGATGAGAGGGAAATCGGACTCACCACATTTATTTTTCAGGCCACATTGGCAGTCCCACTTAAGAATTTAATACTTATGTAGATGGTGTGGAAATGGGGGGAGGGTATTGTGAATCTCATCAAATCATGTGGGGAAGCTTTTTAGGGGAATTTACAAAACCCCAGAAACCCCACCGGAATATTAGAAAAACCACCCTTGGTGCCTTTTGTTCCCCTGCACTAACGATGGCCCTGATCGCTTTTGTTACTGAAATCCTGCTGCAGGTGATGAATCAAGACCTAGGAAACCAGGCAGTGGAACAAAACTGTCAAACAAGCAGGTGGTAGCAAAGCTGATAGAACTTTAATATACATCTAGTTAGAGACTCAGTGCATTCACAGAGAAGTCAAACTAGGGCATGCCAGTAGATTATGGATCACAGGCCTAAGGAGAACCATAGAAGATTATCAAATCAGTTTTTCCTGTCTCCAAGTAGGGAAATCCTCATATTATATTGAAAAAAAAATCCATAATAGCATTAGAATCTCTAAGGTATTCAGTTATTTACTCATAGTGTTTATTAATAATAAACCTTCACCATAGTGTTCACAATTTACTTCTCATGAAAACCATAATTCCAGAAATCCTCATTTGCTAAATCAAGATTCTGACTTCTCTGTTCTATAATGTACATTATGATCAATTTATTAGCAAGCATAGAAAGTAATATTGGAAAAAAAAGCTAACAGTGTCATAATAACCATGATCTGAAAGTAAGAAAATCCTTACTTACAATATTTGGGAGCTGAGAAGAGCCCAGGCTGGGAACTGGGTTATTGGGAATCTAGATGCTTTGCTGATGAGTTCTTGAAAGTGACTATAAGGATATAGTCTTAGCTTAAAACAAATAAGGGAGCTTATACCTACAGGTACCTTTATATGGAATGAGTTGGTTATATTTAGGAGATAGATTTATGTACACATACATAATTATAGCATGGTTATATTTAGGAACACACACACACATATATGCAAATATGCATGTAATACCATTTATTGCAAAAAGAGATCAATATTTTAAAGGAGAGTACGTATGTTTATATGGGAACATTTGGAGGAAAGAAAGGTAGGGAGATGTGTTGTACTTACATGACAATCTAAAAATTTTAGAATACCAAGAATAAATATCAGTACATAAATAATAATAAGGAAAGAAAGAAACAGGAGCTGAATATGCTCAGTGGATAAAACAAACATTGTTCTTGCAAAGGTCCTGAGTTCACTTCCTAATACACACAGCAGAAAACAAAAACAATATATATGTGAGAAAGAGAGAGAGAAAGAGAGGTCTCCTCTAGATATAACCTATGAAATAAACTTTCATTCTTAAGTTTTCTAAAATAAAGTGCTCCCTGTTACTCCTTAACCAATTAAAATGTAGCTCTTATCTCAAAATAACTCTGCAATAATTATGTTAAGAACACTGTGTACTATAATAATGACCTTCCTTGCTGCACTAGTGACATGAATATTGCATATTATGAAGGTACCATGCCATTTTTGATTGGATGGACATCTCACACCATGAGATAGAAGTTATATCGCATAATGTTAATTAGGAAAATACTCCAGACTAGATTAGGTCATGGGCACAGGAGAAACCTATTGGTAGTATTGTGCTAAATCAACAGGGTATTAAAATCAATCCAAATGACATATTGCTATACTCAGAAATCAGTCCATCCCTCATAAGTCAGCAGAGAACCTTCTTGTAGAAGATGGTTATGAACATAGAGGCCTGCAATGGGACAGATTTCCAGAAAGTGGGAGACTATAGAGAGTACTCAGACCTAAATTGAATGTCTTTAGTACACCCTTTCATTCAAGGCTCAGGGATCTATACCCATGGGTTTCCATTCTGTTATAAGAACCAGAGCTGGCAAATAATTTTACAGAAAGTGCATTTCACAGACATCATGGGGTAAGTGCACATAGGCAGTGTGGAGACTGTGACATCATGCACAGGACCTGTGCAAGCTCATGCCAGACAATAATCCCAGCATGAATGACAGAAAGTGGGCACAAACTGCTACCCTCAGCCACAATGAGAAATTAGCTTCATATGGTGACTATAGGTACATGAACTGCATTCCAAGACAACCCTCATGCTCAGGAGTAAATGTTCAACACAAGTTGAACTCTGTGTTTAGGAGTGATTTTTTTCATTTTTTTTCTTTATAGTTAAGAAAGAGGAAGAATGTGAAGTTGAATGGGTTGGGAAGCAGGAGAATCTGGGAAGAGTTGGGGAATGAAAGTTATATAATAAAAATATATGAAAAATCTCAACAATAAATGAAAACCAGAAAAAAACATGTCATTCATATTTTTATATTCCCATTTTTACATCAATTACATCTTATAATGATATGGTTTGAATAGGCTGAGATAAATATAATAAGATTTAAAATGAAAAACTGGACTGTGGGGAGTTTTTACTTCCTTAGTTTAGAGAGTACTCTGAAGTGGGGAGTCATCCCTTCCTTTTTTCTTGAAACACTTCTCTTCATGGTTTTACCCAACTCTGCTATCTCTTATGGATTCCTTTATCTACATTTATATACATGTAAGGTACTCTATATGATTTTTTTTAAAGCTAGTCCCGAAACTGTTTTCAAGTCCAGGTCCTTGCACATCCACAGCAATGTTTAATTCTAAGCTGTACCGACTTAGAGTGCATTTGTATCATCCACTCATCTTATGTTTTCGTTTTTACAGTTTATGCACTTATTCATCGATTTAAGACTTGTGAATCTTCAAGCAGCCTCAGCATTCTGGAAACCTCTATATCACTACTCTTTCCACAGGCATCTTTACAGAGCTAAAACTCTGACTCAGATACTTATTATGAAAAGCTTTACTGGGCCATCTTTGTTCTGTGTGTCCTATGAATTCAGAAAACCACACAATCAGTTGTCCATTGTTTCAGCATTTTCTCTCTATTACAGGAAGTGCATCACATTCCTGTAATATTATCTGGGTAGTTTCAATGCCCTTTTTGCTCCCAAATAACTGCTGGGCATTTCTACTCACCCCCTAACCCATTTTAGTTCCCAAATAATCAACATAGAGACATTATTTCATTAAAAGGGCTGCAAGCACTATGCTGGGCAGGTTCTGAGCTATTCTAAAGCTCTCAGGCTGCTGATTTCCCAGCCACTTGTTCTTTACTTTCAGTGTTCTTTAACTTTAGTCTGAGACTTGACCAAGGCTTGGTATTCTCAGTGTGTGTCCTTATAAAAGATTCTAGTCCCTCCACATTGTATTTCCACTTGATCTCTCCACACTGTCTTCCCTTCCTTCCCTCCTTCCTTCCCTCCCAGAATGCTGGTGATAAGATAATAGAATAAGGGAGATGAAGGCACACATGTTGCAGCCTTAGCAAGCAGCAGAACTTGACACATTTGGCCATGTGCCTCTGGCTTTAGAGCAAAAATTAGAAGGGACTACTGGGAACAATTGATGTTATTAGCTGGAGCTAAGATATTAGTGGTGATTAAGAAACATCACGGAGGTGAAATCCAGAAAGTGTTTTCTCAGTACACAAAGAAGCTGTGTTCCAGAGTTAGCCAAGGTTGTACCCCATGCTATAGCTGGACTTGGTAATATATAAGAATTACCCAGGTGGTTGTGGTTTTGAATATATGAAGGGGTCATGAGAGCAGCTGAGGCTTGGCACTCAGAGAGACCAGTGAAGGCCATTGGTGAAGGTGCTGCTTCAGTTGCAGTTGATGATCCAGGGCTGAAGGGGTCATGCAGAGAAGTTGAGCCTTGTGACCACGAAGAGGGCCTATGAGAGGCTATTGGTAAAGCCTAGTTGGAGCAGAAGACCCCAGAATATTGGTGATATTAGCAACATCGGATGACCACCAACAACAACAGTGGCAGTGGAGTGGAATCAACCAGGGCCTAGAGTATTACAGAGTGCAGAGCTGGAGAAGTGACCTGAGCCCTTTTGAGGAACCCAAAAGATCATGTGTGGATCCCAGATTTTGGAACTAGTAGCAGTGAAGCTGAAGTTGACTTGGAGACACCAAGATGTTAAAGATGACAGGGCTGTGAGTTATCTGCTAAGAACAGCTGCTAACAAGGAGTGGAACCAGCCTAGAAAAAGAAGTTTGTTGCAGTAAACAAAGATGACATCAGACATGGAGATGCAGAGTTTGGAGTTTGCTCAACTGGTTTCCCGCCGTACTTTGAAGATTATAGTTAAGTAATTGGATGAATCTCAGAAAAGAACTTGAACTTTGGACTTTTAACATTGTCTAGAGTACTATAGACTATGGGGACTTTGTAAGTTAGAACAAGTGTATGTTTTTATTATTATACAGCTAGGTATGGCTCTCATAGACTCTTTTGTTTGAGCAAGCCTATGGGGGACCAGGGAGAGGAATGTGATTTTTTTGTATATTTGTTTATATATGCTTGGCCCAAGTAGTGGCACTATTAGGAGGTGTGACCTTGTTGGAGTGGGTCTGATCTTGTTGGAATAGGTGTGACACTGTGTGCATGAGTTTAAAAATTTTAATTCTGAGCTAGGCAGTGGTGGCACGCACCTTTAATCCCAGCTCTTGGGAGGCAGAGGCAGAGGCAGAGGCAGGTGGATTTCTGAGTTTGAGGCCAGCCTGGTCTACAGAGTGAGTTCCAGGACAGCCAAGGCTACACAGAGAAACCCTGTCTCAAACAAAACAAAACAAAACAAAACAAAACAAAACAAAACAAAACAAAACAAAACAAAACAAAACAAAAAATTAATTCTAGCTGCCTGGAAGCCAGTCTTTTTCCTGTCTGCCTTCAGAATAAGAATTGGAACTCTTAGCTCCTCCAGGCCTGTACTCCTCCCTTTATGATAATAAACAGTGGGAAAGAAGTGATATGGGAAGGGATTGTGAGTCAGCAGGAGTTTACCCATGTCCGAAATCTCACCATTAGTTATGTTTATGCTCTAACTTCTTTAGAACTCCTACACTCCCTCTGGACTAAGTAGTACTTTAAGATTCAATGTCCAAAACCCAGTATAGCTTCCTGAGTTACAGCTCAGAATGGTTCTTGTAAGCACATACTGGGAAGTCATAACTGGCTTCCTCTATTCTGACTCTAATTGGGCAATCAACTGGGAGAAAAAAAATCCCTTCTTGAGGATTTACACTAGGGATATGTTTGTGCAGAGTTAGTAAGGAATCAATAGGTGCTCAGATTACAGGTGTGCCCTGCCACTGGCCACTTGGTGCTGCTTTTTTCCAATCCTGTTGGTATGCGAGGAATCTGAGAGGAAGAAAGGAACAGCAGAAGAACAAGAAGCTTAAATGCTAAAAGCCACTGGAGAAAGATGAATGATTGAATTGTGAACCTAGATGCGTCAGAACTCTCAAAGAATAAGGAAAGAAAATAAGGAAGTATTCTCAAGTTGGGGTGAAAAGTTCAAGATTTTGGACTGTTAATACTCTTTTAAACTATTAGCCAAAAATTCAATCATTGTTTGCTGTGGCAGGAGGATTTGGAAAGCTGCAGATGTGGGGAAAACTCCTTTTGGATGAACCTTTGGCAGCAAGCAAGGACTATATAACATGTATTGCCAAGGTTCTGAAGTGTGGGTAGGAATAGCATCCAAATCTAAATTACAGAGCTGCAAGCTACAAATTCAGAAAGGATCACCCTCACCCTATGGTAATTGCTAATTAACGCACCTCTAGCAGAGGGAAACCCCTCTTTTCTCAACATCCTTCCTAGAGCATAGCTACTGACTCCCTTCTCTGCAGAACTCTGCCAGCTCAGCCTGTGCAGTGTCTTAGTTGCTAGAGAAACAACCGTTCCTCTTGGCACCTCACTGATGCTTGATCACTCTACCAGGAGGAGAATTCTCTTTTGTGGCAAGGAGTAACACTGTGTGTTGCATTTAAGAATTTGATAGATGACCCTCACTCAGACACTGATAAGATTTCATTATTCTGAAGTGCAAAAACTGTGCCAAAACATGTGGGAGGCAAATCAGGAGTGTTCCAGGAAAACCGAAAACACTCTACTGTATACTGAAATTTTAAAAATTGCATTCCAATGGTGCTCAGAGCAATGAGAAGCAAAACTCGACAGTAATGTGCTCTATCCGAAACCTGCTGTCTAGAGCAGAGGAACAATAATAGCTTTTATAAATGCTGAGGGGGCCGCAGCGCTTCCTGCTCTTGGGATCACTTTATGCTTTATTTTGTCTTGGTCACAGGCTTCCTACCCTTGTCATCCTCAGATTGTCATGTTCATCTGAGGCTATAAAATTGGCTTTCTAAGTTCCTCCTGCCACATTCTTAATGTGGTTTCACAGTTAAATGAACCAAAATATCAAGCCATTACTTCCTGCCTTTTGGTCTCCAGTGACTTGTACAACAGTCTGTTTTTCTGTTTGATATTTGCTACAGTGATATTAGATGTCAAGGGAAAAGGAGAGGGAGAAGAGCACTGAAATAGGGCATACGATATTCATGCCCAAACATTGTTACTATACTTTTGTCAAAACGGAGAGGGAAAAACACAATAGAACGTCTAAGAAATTTCAACTCAGAAGCCTCTTATTATTAATTAATGATTGAATGTTATTTTTGACACTAGAAGAATAAAAAATAATTTTAATGAGTGCTTTAAAAATAAGCATATGCTTAACTGTGTGGAGTTCTTAGTAACTAAGTTGGTAATAGATTGAAGTACAAGACTAATGAAGACTGTCCTACAGAAATTGTTTATTTTGTTATCCAACAAACTTAAAACCATGTGGGAAGCAGCCAAAGTTTCCACAGTGAAAGAAAAGGAATAAGGGCTTACTTTGGATCCAATGTTTCGCTTGACCCTATGATCCAAGATAGACACGCAGGACATGAATATATAAATTAGTACACAAAATACAACAGGAATGTGCACATATTTGGTAAGCTGAAACACTTCTCAGTTTTCGTTCCCATAATTCTTTCATAAGTCTATCAGATTTCACATCCAATATGACAGTTGGAAGAGAGAACACTGCCACCATTACTCTCTGTTCTCATTTGCATTCTGTATTCTTTTCATTAAGGTTTAGGTCAAAGGGGCTTTGTTATCTCTTAATTTCAGAAAGATATTTGACAAAAACATCTTAATATCCTTATGGAAAAAGTACAATAGTACTAAAATAATTGTGGTTCAATATTTAAAATATTTTATTGAGAAATTCATACAACATATCTTAATCATATTCATGATTTAATTAACAAGTAATACTAAGTCATCTTATGGTTTTCCATATCTGGGAAAAAAAGGGGGGAATTTATATTTCTATGCTTGATTCAATAGAATCTATCTGATCATTGCTAACCACTGAAATTATATGATTTGATTGATTTTAAAATTCACACAGCTTTCTTAAGAAATAATCTCTAATCACTAGGCACATTTATCCAAATTGATTAAAAAACAAAAACAAATAAACAAAACTACTTCTGATTGATGTTTTGAATTTCTAGCCTGGTCCTGAAAATTTGTTCTCAAGACTCTTACCATATTTAAAAGAAATTAAAGCTGGGCGGTGGTGGCGCACGCCTTTAATCCCAGTACTTGGGAGGCAGAGGCAGGCGGATTTCTGAGTTCGAGACCAGCCTGGTCTACAAAGTGAGTTCCAGGACAGCCAGGACTATACAGAGAAACCCTATCTCGAAAAACCAAAACAAAAAAAACAAAAACAAAAAAAGAAATTAAATGACTCAAATGCAAAACACCGTGTAGGGGAAGTCCCATGTCCAGCAGTTGATGTCCAAACCAAAATAATAATAATAATAACAATAATAATAATAATAATAAATGGTATTTTTAGAGGTTCTTTTTCTCATAATATTGTGACATGGCTTGCTTGTTTGTTTGCTTGCTGTATCAAGACAGGGTTCCTCTGTGTAGCCCTGATTGTCCTGGAATTCACTTTGTAGACCAAGTTGATCCACCCACTGCCTCTGCCTCTGAAGTGCTATGATTAAAAGCCTGGCTGTTTTGTTTGTTTGTTTGTATAGTTTGTTTTGTTGTTTTGTTTTATTCTATTGAAATTCCTCTGTGCCTGAATATGGATGTCTCTACAGCCATTTGTTTCTTTGGGTATTATATTTCCTCTTCTTTTTGTTAGTTTTGTTCTATTCCAACTTGTTTGCTATTGTTTTTATTTTATTTTATCATTACTCCTTATATTACTGTTTTGTTTTGTTTTGTTTTGTTTTGTTTTGTTTTTCCCTAGGACACATAAAGTGTGTGGGTCCAGATAGGAGAAGGGATGTGGAGAGGTCCTGAGATAATTCAGGGAAAAAGAACCAGGAATCCGAACATATTGTTATGGAAAAAAGGGATTTCCAGTCATAGAAAATAAATAAATAAATAAATAAATAAATAAATAAAATAAAAGATGCAGCTAAGAAATTACATTATTTAATTTTTAAAAGTTAAATTCTTTCATTTTGTACTCTATTTTGAAAATTAGTAACAAAAATGTAGAAGTTTTAATTCATTTAAATTATCAATAATAAGTTTGTTATAACATACATTAAGGAGATTCATGAAAATATCTATTCTTAATAAAATGTAGTGAGGAGTATGCTTTTACATGAGAACTATTGTTTTTGTTGTTGTTGTTGTTCTTTCTTATCCAGTCTATTCACATACATTGTAGATATGTGAAAACCAACAAGTAAACTTTTCTTGAAAGTTAATTTTCAGGTATAGAATCTGAAAATATTCCAGTGGACATCTCATCCTGTTCCTGTATAACACTGTAATGATTTCAGACAATAATGATTTGTACTATATTACTATATTAGCTAAATCAGCTATACCGACCTCCCAAATGTCAGCACACTTCGTTATAAAATCCTATCAATCGTTGACTGTCAGGTTTTGATTTTATTCAGGTGAGAAACTCACTTCAAGAGTATTTTTCTCTTTTGGAAATGTTTACAGAGCTGCCATATTGAAAGTCTGAGTAGTATACCCCTTTTTGTGACATAAAGGGGATGCTTTGTGTGTAAAGAAACTAGTGCTCCCCAATTCACTGATGTGTGTATTTTGTCCCTTCCTTCACACCTTACACTTCATCAAAAAAGCACCAAAAAGATATGTATTCAAAAACCAATAAAATAATAATTCGTAGACTTTTTCCAGGGTTGATTTTTCCTGAGGGTACATTTCTTTTCTTTTCTTTTTTTGGGGGGGTCCATTTCTTATGGTATCAACCTGTGGGTGCCAAGAACCAGCCTTGGCTTGGAGAGGGGTTCCTGAGAGAAGGGATGATTGAGAGCAGAAAAAGATCTCAAAGTCAGTTGAGGAATACAAGCTGACAGCTTTCTCTGGAGATGTCCAGACAACTCATCCAGATAGCTCAGCTCTCACAGAACAAGGCCCAGGATTTTATTTACATATCAATTCAGTCATGACTACATTGATCAATATGTGAAGACCCATTCATTTGCAGATGCAGATGCTTCATCAGCAATGTCGTGGGTTGAATGAAAAGAGAGAAGAGACTGAGTATAGATGCAATGTTACTAGATTTTGCAAGCTCTTGCCACTGTGACTTCTCCATCCTGACACATTGTAACAACCCTGAGGTAGACCAATCTCTTCCATCCTTAACTTACTTTTCACAGGGTATTTTATTACAACAAGAAAAAAAAAAGCTGAGACAATGTGAATAATGGCCTTTGTTTTTTACAACTCTGAATGGCAATCTAATAACTTTCATGAATCACATGAAACACATATAAGGATTCATGTTTGCAATATTACTAAAACACGGTTTGGCACAGAACAAACATTTAAAACCCTCCTAGTTTACCTGTCAGAAAGTATTCATCAAAATTGAACTTGCATAGTGGGCAAGACCCGTATTATATTTCATGCCTTCATAAAGAGACCCTGAATTTGGAATTCCAAATATAGGTTAAATTGTTCTATGTTGTTTGAGACTCTAACTGTTGAATAAAAAGTAAGAATGGCTTTGAAACCGTTATTACTGAGTGTCTTACATTACATAGTTACATAGCTACGTATCAGATTAGAGATAATCAGATGTGATATAATACAACTATCCAGTCCTCAGAAAGTTGTGAATTCTGGTCAAGACAACCCATAATGGCCAGCTATCAATATTGAGTTTTGTATTAATAGTCACCATGGATCAAAGAGGTTATATTCAATATTTATTTTGTGTTCAATGTATCTACAGGTAGGTTTATAGGAATATTAAGTCAGAGAAATTAGTTGATTTTTACAGATCACTGGTGGATATATTTCATGCCCTCTCAATATTAGAAAGAAAACAACTCCTAGACTAAAATTGAGAAGCTCAGGAAATAGTACAGCCTTTCTCTTCTCTGCTTCATGGAAACTTGATAACCTTTACAACTCACACTCAGAGTTCTTGATTTCACTGTGGAGCTGGCAACGCAAGGATGAGTGGGAAGGGGTGAAATTGAAAATAATGATGAAAAATATCACAGTCTCACTCAGCATATTTGTTACAGGAGAACCTTGAGTCACCGCTGCTAACATCCAGTTTTGGTTGTTTAACTGCTTTCCTCCTGTGAGCCAGCATTTCAGGCAACCCTGTACCTGTGGTGAAGAAGCTGGACTTGATCTTGTCCTTCACTGTTTCAAAAGATTCGCAGGTCAATTATCTTAGTAAAATCTCCTAAGCATTAATGCTCACAGAGGAAGAAAGAGGGACTCAGCTGGACTTTGTTTCAATCCCAAGGGAGTCTGTGGCTTTGGCACTTTGCAAATGCTCTTTTAATTTGCTTGCTATAAAAATTCAATTGAAGCATCATGGAGAGAAGAGAGACCAGTGTGGAGCAGTCAGTCAGCTGTCATTGAGCTCTCATCCCTTTCAAGGCTGCTATGGGAAACGATGATAAGTACATATCATTCAGCATAGGAATTCATATTTTTGTTTTAGAAAGAAAAATTTAAAATATATTTATTAGGTATTTTCCTCATTTACATTTCCAATGCTATCCAAAAAGTCCCCCATAACCTCCCCCCACTCACCTACCCACCCATTCCCACTTCTTGGCCCTGGCATTCCCCTGTACTGGGGCATATAAAGTTTGCATGTCCAATGGGCCTCTCTTTCCAGTGATGGCCAACTAGGCCATCTTTTGATACATATGCAGCTAGAGTCAAGAGCTCCGGGGTACTGGTTAGTTCATAATGTTGTTCCACCTATAGGGTTGCAGATCCCTTTAGCTCCATGGGTACTTTCTCTAGCTCCTCCATTGGGGGTCCTGTGATCCATCCAATAGCTGACTGTGAGCATCCACTTCTTTGTTTGCTAGGCCCCAGCATAGCCTCACAAGAGACAGCTATATCAGGGTCCTTTCAGCAAAATCTTGCTAGTGTATGCAATGGTGTCAGCGTTTGGAAGCTGATTATGGGATGGATCCCTGGATATGGCAGTCCCTAGATGGTCTATCCTTTTGTCTCAGCTCCAAACTTTGTCTCTGTAACTACTTCCATGGGTGTTTTGTTCCCAATTCTAAGACTGGGCAAAGAGTCCACACTTTGGTCTTCGTTATTGAGTTTCATGTGTTTAGCAAATTGTATCTTATATCTTGGGTATTCTAAGTTTCTTGGCTAATATCCACTTATCAGTGAGTACATATCATTTGAGTTCTTTGGTGATTGGGTTACCTCATTCAGGATGATGCCCTCCAGGTCCATCCATTTGCCTAGGAATGTCATAAATTCATTCTTTTTAATAGCTGAGTAGTACTCCATTGTGTAAATGTACCACATTTTTTTTGTATCCATTCCTCTGTTGAGGGGCATCTGGGTTCTTTCCAGCTTCTGGCTATTATAAATAAGGCTGCTATGAACAGAGTGGAGCATGCGCCTTTCTTACTAGTTGGACCATCTTCTGGATATATGCCCAGGAGAGTTATTGCTGGATCCTCCAGTAGTACTATGTCCAATTTTCTGAGGAACCGCCAGACTGATTTCCAGAGTGGTTGTACAAGCTTGCAATCCCACCAAAAATGGAGGAGTGTTCCTCTTTCTCCACATCCGCGCCAGCATCTGCTGTCACCTGAATTTTTGATCCTAGCCATTCTGAATGGTGTGAGATGGAATCTCAGGGTTGTTTTGATTTGCATTTCCCTGACGATTAAGTATGTTGAACATTTTTTCAGTTGCTTCTCAGCCATTCGGTATTCCTCAGGTGAGAAGTCGTTGTTTAGGTCTGAGCCCCATTTTTTAATGGGGTTATTTGATTTTCTGGAGTCCACCTTCTTGAGTTCTTAATAAATATTGGATATTAGTACCCTATCTGATTTAGGATAGGTAAAGATCCTCTCCCAATCTGTTGGTGGCCTTTTTGTCTTATTGACGATGTCTTTTGCCTTACAGAAAGAAATTTTTAAAAAGATATGTGAAAAGACACTGTCTATATACACACTGCTTTGAAGTGGCAGAAGATGACAAACTAACATAATATAATAATTCTGAGGACAGACTCAATTCAAAAACCTCTAGGTGACTAATTCTAATTCATTAGAATTCTGAATGCAGCATACCATTTGTAAAGCCAAGATTTGTGAAAAACACAAAAAGAAAAATTTCAGAAGTGGATGCTCACAGTCATCATTGGATGGAACACTGGTCCCCCAATGGATGAGCTAGAGAAAGTACCCAAGGAGCTAAAGGGGTCTGCAACCCTTTAAGAGGAACAACAATGTGAACTAACCAGTACCTCCAGAGCTCCTGTCTCTACCTGCATATGTAGCAGAAGATGGCCTAGTCGGCCATCATTTGGAGGAGAGGCCCTTGGTCTTATAAAGGTTATTTTTCCCAGTACAGCGGAATGCCAGGGTGTGGAATCAGGAGAGGGTGCTTGGAGAGCAGTGTGGGGGAAGGGTATAGGGGACTTTTGGGATAGCATTTGAAATGTAAATGAAGAAAATATCTAATAAAAATGTTAAAAAATAAATAATGAAAATAAATAAAAGAATATCGAAAATTTTAATAAGCTTCCAAACCAGACATATAAGAATAAATAGAAACTCACAATTTTCTGTTAGCTAAGATATGACACTCTGTTGCAAGCCCCTCATCAATATTAAAATGGTACTTCTTCACAGGTGTTCGATATTCAATTATTTGGTTTCTTGAAAGAGTCTCCCAATTTTGAGTTTCTCCCTGAGAGCAAACTCTTTATTCTGCACATGCACGTGGCAAAGTGGTGACTTTTGGCACCAGCTGTGGAGCAGCTTCCTCTTCTGCCATGGATTATATGTGTGGCCCTAGGGTTGGGTTACTGCATACTTTCCTAAACTACTGATTCAGTTACAGTGTCAACATGGTAAGGTTTCCTAATTGAGAAGAACCTTGTGAGATGTAAGAATATTGTACAAAACATACTTGGCATAGATCCCCAGAAAACTGGAAGACTATCAGGCTAATCTAAATCATTCTTTATATATATATATATATATATATATATATATATATATATATATATATATATATTAGATATCTTCTTTATTTACATCTCAAATGTTATTCCCTTTCCTGCTTTTCCTCTGAAAACCCCCTAACCCATCCCCCCTCTTCCTGCTCACCAATCCACCCACTCCCACTTTCTGGTCCTGGCAGTCCCCTACACAGAGGCATCAAGTCTTCACAGGACCAAGGCCTCTTCTCCCATTGATGACCAACTAGGCCATCTTCTGCTACATATGCAGCTGTAGTCATGGGTCTCTTAATGTGTACTCTTTGGTTGGTGGTTGATTCCCTGGAAGCTCTGGTGGTACTGGTTGGTTCATATTGTTGTTATTCCTATGGGGCTGCGAACCCCTTCAGCTCTTTCAGTCCTTTCTCTAGCTCCTCCACCGGGAACCCTGTGCTCAGTCCAATCATTGGCTGAGAGTATCCACTTCTGTATTTGTCAGGCACTGGCAAGCCTCTCAAGGAGACATCTTTATCAAGCTCCTGTAAGCAAGCACTTATTCACATTTACAATAGTATCTGGGTTTGGTGAATATATCTGGGATGGATCCCCAGGTGAGGCAGTGTCTGGATGGCCTTTCCTTCACTCTCTGCTCCACACTTTGTCTCCTCTAATGGGTATTTTGTTCCCCTTCTAAGAAGGACCGAAGTATCACTCTTAATCAACCACTTACCCAAAGTCAGCTATTAATATTTCTTCTTTGCATCATGAATGTCTTGACAGCTTGGCAACTTTCTCACACTTATCAATTTTGTATTTATTCATTAGGGTGATTCAGATTAAATAACAAATCCTTCATTAATTTTGTGGAGACATTTGATGACAAATATACACATAAACTCAGCCATGTACTACAATATGATGTGTTGGTCTGGGACAGACTAAAAAGATGATGGATGGCAATTTTATAAGACTGTAAAAGAACTGAACAATTTCTATTAAGCAGGGATTGTGTTAACAGAAAACATTTACTAAGTATCATGGTCATGCTGTTGTAGAGCTATACCACTGCAAATAACATAAAATATATCACAGATAATTATATGTAGTATATAATATTTGAATAGGATGATATTTCTGTTATTATTTTCTGCAATATAATTTTATAGTTATTTTCATTTGTACATTTATATTATTAAAATTGATTACATTAAAACAGTGCTGTTTATATGTGTAGCATCCTGCCTTTATAAAATCTTCTTTTTACATTATTTTCTCTTGTTTTGACTTAGTCAATGCTCATCGACTATAGGCTTTGTGACATAAACGATGTATTGTCTGCTTATGTAGTTGGTTATGCTATCTATGTCTCTGTAAGTATACTCTGAGGTATTTACCTTATGACAAATTTGTAAGTATAATTTTCAACCAGGGTTTATTTTTCATTCTATTCTGTTTAACAATAGATACCATGTAAATGTGTATTAGTAGATATATAGATAGATGATTCTTTTATTACAAAGTATTCTTGTCCTACTGAGTAATGATAAAGACAGAACCTAAACTGTGTTTCTGTCCTGTCTTACTGATTCCAGGCCCAAAATGGAAGGAAAGATACATTGCTTAAATCAATAAATTATAAAACACAACTTCCTATTCTAAATAATTTTATCACCTCTTTCCAATCTTAACTCCATTTCTCTTATTTGCAAATTTGTCACCTATTGAAATAATGGGCAGGCATTTCTTTATCAATTCTCTCTTTATGAACACCACTAAACTGTATTTTCCATTATTTTCATGCCCTACTCTGAACCAGGTGTCTTTTTTTCTGAGCAGTGTTTTTACATTGGGTGTATTTGTATTTTGAAATAGTGTCTGGCATATGAGAAAGTTTCAAGGTACTTAGAAACCTCAAGCAAATTCATCTGTTTCACTTATGTACGACAAGTGTTTTATTATCTCACTGTACAAGAGTAATCACACAAGCATATATAGTCAGAATTGGACCAAGTACATATGGCTTACTTTGTTCTCATCAGAGAGAACATCATTTTCATAGTATTCTTTCATTTCTTAACACCTATCCACAGTGTAATTATCAAGGTGAGGATACCTAATATTGACATAATAATATGTAATCCCCAACTTTACCAGTTACTCCAAACATCCTTTATAGTTTATCTACATTCCAATATTAGGTCAAGCACATTTACTTGGTAGGAAGTTGAGAACATCTTTTCCTTAATTTCCATGGCTTCCTCAAACTGAGTTTTAACTGCTTATTTTTTGGTTTTCTCTAAGGGACTGAATTATTTCAAGGGAATTACATTATATTCTATTGTTACTCTCTTATCTAACATATAAATTACACTTACTGTGTCTTTATCATGAGTGAAAAAGTAAACAAACAAACTAAATGAAGTCACAAAGATATAACAGAAAATTCTCTGAGCAGATTTCAAAATTATCAAAACAACTATATTACAAGCAGAGTATTACTTTTATGCTACAAAATAAAAAAGTTATTGAATTTTATACTACAGAGGACATTTGTGGTTCTACAAGGGCTTATCCAAGCAAAAATTTGAATAATCACAACTTCTCTTTACCATTTCTTCACTAAATGTATATGGGAAGATAACAAAATGAGTGAACCAATATAGATGAAGAGGATCAATTTAGAGTTGAATAATTACTACCTAAATACTCATGGTTGACATATAATGTGAAAACATTTGTTATTTTCTCTGCTTAAAATCTTTGAAGTAAATTATGAAATTTATACTTATAAATACAAAGATATTTTGTGTTAGAAGCCTATTTGATAAAAGCTAATTAGTTTAGATAGTGATAAATGCATAAAGAATTTCCAAAGCATATTTGTGAAAGCAAGTAGAATGCTAAATTAAGGACATTTAGGGAGTATTAAAAACCAGAAAATTGTATTTACAATAGTTTAAAACAGGAGTGGCATAAGAAGGTAAAGATGGGGAAAGGGACATAAAGGGGAAGAGAGGGTAAATATCCTGAGGAAATACTAGGGTGGTAAGGTGGGGGTGGGTGGGTGGGTGGCAGAGCACCCTCATAGAAGCAGGGTAAGGGGGGATGGAATAGGGGTTTGCACAGCGGAAAACGGAAAAGGGGATAACATTTGAAATGCAAATAAATAAAAGAAAAATAAAAGAAAATAGATGCTAAACCATAAAACCATAATTCTCTCCTTTAGTCCAATAAAAGCCTCTTTGCTCTCAGATATAAATTGAACATTATTATAACAATTATGCATATAATAAGGTATGATATACCCTATAACCTCCAGCCCATTATATATGAAAATTTAGGAAAAGTATTCTATTATCTATTCTAATCAGTTACAATTCCATCCCTAAATTATGTTTGATTTCAACTTCCATTACCATCTGAAAACCATCCATTTGAATCTAGAATATTTTCTTTAATGGTAAACAGCTTAAGCTCAAATGTGAGACTTTAACTAGTCTGAAGTGGAAACTTCTAGTTCTTAGAAAAAATAGTTATGTCAAATCACGTTTCGCTGTGGTTCAGGTGAAAGGATATCTTGGTAAAGCAAACACATGAAAGACTTTTTCTGAAGCAGGCACAGGTGAAAGGATGTTTGAATCTAGCAGACACATGAAAGGGCACTTGATGAAGGAGTAGAAATATGACCCAGCAGACAACAAGAGACAAGCACTGAGCTTTGGATTGATTTGCTCCGCCTCACCATTCTTCACTAAAGACACGCATACTATGGTTCACCTTACATAGCATTATTGAGTTCAATTTCTGATAAAACTGCCATTGAGAGAAACTCACCCAAGAGCTGATCCTCAGGTTCCTGTGGCAGCTTGCCACTTCCAGGGCTTATCTCAGGCCAGTTAGCAAGCCTCTCAATTCCTCACAGTTGAGCTACAGCTATGGTTCGTGCCTGATGTCTGTTTGCCTAAAGGACTGGCCTGCTCCTGCTGAATCATATTTTGGGTTTGCTACAGAAATGAACTGCTGCTGCTGCTTCAGATTCAACTCATAACCAAAGAATTATTGCTGAAGATGTCCACTTCTTCCATATCCTAATAACTTTTCTCTTCTGCTACCTCTGTTGGGTGGTGGGCTAGACTAGAGGTTGAACCCTTATTAAAAGTTGATTGCGTCTGTAAAAAAAAATCTGAGGAAAATAACACAAGCTCTGGTCAGGTAAAAACAGAAGTATAAGCAATTGTAGAGAAGGTTTTGATGGTCAAGAGAACTGAGAATTCATAGGAGAGTTCTAGGTTCTTGCAAGGGAAGAGACAAGGCATTTTGAATCTGAGTTGGTGAGCCACAGAAAGCTTCTGAATAGTTTCTGTTTGATGTGAGGAAAGATTCCATGGAGAAAAGTTTAGATTCTAGAATGAATGCCTCCTGTATGTAGTTCATAGAACATGTGAGTGAACTAAAATGTTTTATTAATCAACTGTACATACTATATTACTATTCTGTAGTTATCTTAAATGACCAAAAGATCTCATTGATATTTCATTGTTATGAGATTTTACGGAGATATTTGAGATTTTGTAAGTTGGTCAAGACCTTTGAGAGTTTTCATTCTACCTCTGAATGTCTGGAAAACTGCAGAAAAAGAAGAAAGTTTTCAAAAAGTAGAAAAAAGAAAAAAAAAGGGTGGGGGGGAAATCATAGCATTGTTCCCATAGTTGCAGTTGTTACTTTCTTCCAACATCAGAACAAAATTACAAAACCAAAAAGATAAATTTATCTTTTTCTAGTCAGCAGTAACTTAGAGGAAAGAAAAGCAATAGACTTGCAACTGCATACATTTTAATGACTGAGTTATTCTTTCTGAAATGTGTAGAAGGAAGGAAAATATAGTTCAAAAGACAATAAAAACAACTTGAGATTTTAATGTTTTCATGCTAAACTACGCCATTAGGAAAGAATCTTGAGAGGGATGAACAAGCCACATATCGCGCTTACATCTCATCCTTCTTCTCACTTTGTTTCCTTGCCTTTCAAAGCAGGGTGCAGCTGGGGTTCCATTAATAAGCATCAAGGTGATTAGTTCTTTTCCTGTCTATACCCTACTAGGTTTTATGACAGTTTAATAGGGTTCTTGATGTCAGATTTTGCATGCAACTATCATACTGTTATTTCCACCTTGGAGTAGGAGGATGCTATTGCTATGCCCAGGAGCATTCCTGGTTCAGTTCAAACTTTGTCATAGTTCAGTAGTTATGGGGATTGTATGTAAAAGTTGCAGCAATACAACACTCTAGACAAAGTTCTTTGCGTTATTTGGAGGAGACTGTTGATAATCTAAGCCTTGAAAAACAAAAACAAAATCCCACAAACAAACAAAAACAAAAAACGAAACTCAAAATGATAACCTTCTCTCCAATAACCCATTTCTTTCTCTATGTGTCTACATGTATATGTATGCCTGCCTATCCTATTCTGTTTAAGCTAATAAAGAGAATCACAGACCAGAATATTTACGTACCACCTGATCCTGGATCATGCTTTCCTAGGATTTTTCTCTCTTAGACTTCCATGTTAATTTGTTCATTCTAGGGATACAAGCCTATGGTATATATGATATATGGTTATCACAGTTGTGCTGTTAAACAGTCTTTTATCATGTGGTAACTTTGTTTATCTTTATGGAAAAGTATTTTCTAATGTAAGCAGCCTTGCCTCACAGCAATGGGAAAGTAGGTCCTTGGTCTCATGGAGGTTTGATGCCCCAGCATAGGAGGATGCTGGAGCGGTGGGGCGGGTGAAAAGGGAGTTTGGAGGGTGGATGTGGGATGGGCATTGGTAGAGGAGTAACTGGGAAGTCGTATATCATTTCAGATGTAAACACATGGAATGATTAATACATAAAAGAAATAAACAGAAGAGAGTCACAGGTCACATTTAATTACTTAACTTTGACTTTTGTTTTTTGAGAAAGAGTCTTTTTTCTTTTTTCTTTTTTTTCCTTTTTTTCCCCTAGGCTAGCTTGAAACCTGTAATGTAACCCTGGATGGCCTTAGATCCCTAGTCCTCCTGTTCTACCTCCCAAATGCAGGATTTATACATGTCTTAGGCTTCCTATTACTATGAAGAGTCACTATGAACACAGCAATTCTTATAAAGGAAACATTTAATGGACGATTGGCTTACAGTTCCGAGGATTAGTCCATTATCCTCATGCTGGGAAGCACAGTGGCATTCAGGCGGACATGGTGCTGGAGAAGTTGCTGAGAGTTCTACATCAGATTTATAGGCAGCAGAAATGGAGAGTGAGCCACTGGGACTAGGGTGAGTTTCTGAAACCTCAAAGTTTGGTGACCAACTTTCTGCCAGGGGCACACATCTTAATAGCGCTATGCCCTATGAGCCTATGTGGACTTGTCGTCATTCAATCATCATAACAAGCATGGATGAGCACGTAAAGATTTAAATCCCAGTAATAAAATGGATTTATTGAAGTTTAAAATATTGAAATGCTAAAACATTAAAATTTCTCTAGCCTTCTATATCTGCAATACACACTATTCAAATAATGATATGGCTACTGTGTTAGATGGAACTGATAAGGAACATTTCCATTGTTATAGAAACTTCACATGGATAATTCTGATCTGTGTAAATGGTGACCCTCGATCTGCAGTTTCTTAACTTCCTAGAAATTCAGAATCTTAAGGCACAGATCTAATCCCCATTTTATGGTATGACTGGTGACTTAAATTCACAATAAAGTGTGTAAAACACTGCTCTACTGTGTCATCTTCCAGTGCAAGTGTTTGCTGAGTGGATAAACAAATGGATGAAATGATCTTCATTTGGTTTACATGTGAGCAAAAGAGTCTTCAGAATCAAGTGTCTCCACTTTATATTCATGACAAATTCTGCTAGGGTCTTACGTTTGCAAAATGGCTATATTTTAGGAGAATAAATGAAGGTTTAGGTTATGTAAAATATGAGCTTGATATATGGCTGAATGAAGTATTTTACATTTTCCATCCAGTGTTTCCATCTCCCCTATTCATCAAATTTTGTTAGCATGTCTCCATAATCTGTATTTGCCATTTTGTAGCTGCTGGTTCTAAGACTGACAGTCACAATGATGTTCCTCGATGCCTCGAGAGAACACAGCATGATTTATCTGTAAATATTAGTGCAAATTTAGTCATGAGTAATTTATGTTTTATTGGATGAATATTGGCAGGATGTATCATTTTCTCCTCTATTTAGACCTTGAAGGAGAAAAAGACAAGCTGGGGCAAATTCTCTCTTTGTGCAAAAGCTATTATAGATATTAATCTTTAATGCTTTGGTGTGTAAGTTGAAGAGATTGTCTTGAACTGAGGATCGTCAGGGGAAAAATCCTTGATACTTGTCTGTGTTGATATTATCACTCTGGCTAATGGAATGTTGTAGCTACTTTGAAAAAAATTGATTGTTTTTTAATTTCCTATTACTTGACCTACCTTTTACATGGGGTCATGTACTATCTGTATGTGGCTCATCACTGCGGGCTGAAGGTCTCAAATCTTTTACATTTACTAAAGTTCCTGCAACTGTATTCTTTTGAGTGTGAATGTAAATATATATATATATATATATATATATATATATATATATATATATATTGTACATTCCTGTGTGTATTTGTGTATCCATGTACATGACTTCTATCCCACCTTAAGAAAACTTTTTTAGGTTTTAATTATGTGCTTTATGCACCTGTGTGGGAGTATGCAAACAAAAGAACAGATGCATGAGGAGTAAAGGGCAGTGTTTCAAGTCCCTTGGGGTTGAAATAATGACCCACCATGGATGTTGGGAAATGAAAGCAGGTCCCCTGGTGGAGCAGCAAATTTCTTAAACAATCATCCATTTCTGTATACCCTTAATGAACCTTATATCTGACTATTTTACTTGATGTAGACAGATAGAAAAGTGAGAAACTACTTGTGGAGGGGATAGTGTGTATGGGTGGGGGAGGTTGCAATCAATAATAATGTTCTGCAAGAAGAATCACCAGCACTTGCTAACAATGGATTTTAGTAAACACCATGTATGTCAGATCTAGACAGCTATGTTTGCACACCATCTCTGAGACTAGCTATTTGGTCTGTAGCACTCTGTTCTCATGCCTACACCAAAACTTTTGCAATCTTTTCTTAGTTCTCTTTAAAAGTTAAATAATAAAATATATGTTGAATTTAACAGACACATGTTTTGCCATGTATTAGTTCAGCAATGGTCACTCCATGTGGAAAACATTTATTGTTTACCTAGGTAAGTTTCATTACAAAAGGAAATCTCATTCTTCATGTCTTTACATCTCTGTGTTCTCTCTCACTCTTTTTTTAATCTCTGTCTGTCTCTCTGTCTGTCTGTTTCTCTCTAACTCTCTGCCTCCCTCATTCATTTTGTCTTTTATTAGGAAACAAGCAGACATCTAAATAATAAAATAAAGGTAAAACGAAAAATAATTCAAAATACAACAGAAGCAGAAGGGAAAGACAAGTAAGTAGCACATGGTCCACTTGAAGACACAGAGACACACATCTGTAGCACTGAAATCCTAAGAGAACACAAAACAGGAGCTGTAATATATACACTAAGACGAATAAGGTAAACAACAAAAACAACAGTAACAACTAAAACAACAAGACTAGTTAAGACAGAAAAAAAGTGTCCTGAAAAAACATTAGGAGACAAAGAAACTCCAAGGATACCATTTAGTTAGTTTTCTATTGGATATCTACAGCTGGGCGTGGAGCCTGCCATTAGGAGTGGTTTGTGTACCAAGTGAATATCTGTTGGAGAAAATTAAATTTCATTTGAGAGTGGTTATCAATTTGAAACAGCTTCTGACCTAGGGAGGAGGATTTGTGTTTAAGACTTTCAGTTCTGGGACCCCATCTGGCACAGATCTGTACAGACCCTGTGAATGCTGCCACAATCACAGTTCACTTGTACACCAGGACTAGGATGCTTAGAAGGCCTTGGTTCTTTGATGTTCTTTATCCACTCTGGATTCCTTCCACCTCCTCTTCTGCAGATTTTTCTGAGCCCAGAGGGGAAGGATTTGATATAGGCATCCAATTCAGGACTGAGTGTTCCAAGGACTCTTGCTTTCTGCACATTGTCTAGCTGTGAGTCTCTGTATTTCTTCCCATCTACTGCATGAGGAAGCTTGTAGCATAGGAATAAAGAGCAATTATTAAATGAGATTTCAAGAAACTTAGGAGGAAGTTTCTTTATAGTAAAGGATACCATTATTCAGATAAAGTGGTAGGCTACAAAATGGAGAAATATTTTTACCAATTCTACATTTGATAGATGAATAACTAGAGAACTCAAAACAAATCCATGAACTGGACATTAAGAAAATAATTCCCTAATTAAAAATGGGATACAAATATCATCAGAGAATTCTCAGAAAGCATTCAAATGACTATGAAATACATAACGAGTTGTTCAACATCCGTAGACACCAGGAAAATGCAAATCAAACTACTCTGAGAGATTATCTTATACTACTAGAAACATCCAAGGTCAATATCAAATGAGATCTTACACTGACTGACGAGGATGTGGAGTAATGTGAAGATTCTTCCACAGCTGCCACTTGTGCAGCCACTGTGGAGATCAGTGTGTCAGTTCTTCAGGAAGCTGAGACTTGTTCTACCTCAAGATCTAGTTATATCATCCAGCCATATACACAAAGGATGCTTTGTCCTACTACAGAGACATTTGCTCAACCATGTAGATTGCAGCTTTATTCATCACTGAAATAATTGGAAACAGAGTAGATGTCTATCAACAGATGAATGGAGAAAATGTGATACATCTATACAATCAAATATTCTTCAGCTATTAAAAAATGAAATCATGAAATTCACAAATGAAATGATGGGGCTAGAAAATAATCACCCAGAAAGAGATAACCCAAGTTGATAATGACAGATGTAGTATATATTCAGACTGAAAATGACAAATAAAGCATATATTCAATTATAGGTGGATAGTATCTGTACAGTCTTTGATAAGAAAGCTATTCCACATAACCACAGATATTAGGTATAGAGTAAGGGACTACGAGGAAGGAGGGATGTCCCTATGAAGAAAAGGTATAATAGCTAGTTTAATATAATATAAAAGTATAATAAGAGGAGCGGGAATGGAATGGGAAGATCAAGTGGGTATGAGGAGAGCAGAGGGGGCTAATGGACTGAATGAAGGGAGAAACATCTAAAACTAAGAGGATTTGAGGTGCCACATGGAAACCTAATACAGTAAAACTTCCTAAAATATACACCTGGCATATAGGTCCTATATGAAGGCAACTCAGTGGATTTACAAATATCAAGGATCTATTCAAAAAGCATTCTTTTTCCAATGCATTCAAATCTACCTACTTTCTCTTCTATCAGATTGTGTATCTTGCCTAATACAGAGGTCTTTGATTAATTTGGAGCTATGGGGTTTTTTGTTTGCTTGCTTGCTTGTTTGTTTGTTTGTTTGTTTTGGATTTTTTTTCAAGACAGGTTTTGTCTGTATAGCTCTGGCTGTCCTGGAACTCACTCTATAGACCAGGCTGGCCTCAAACTCAGAAATCCACCTTCCTCTGCCTCTCAAGTGCTGGAATTCAAGGCATGCAGCACCACAGTCTGTCTGGTGCTAAGTTTTGAAAATATTTATCTGTTTGAATTCTTCTGTATGCAGCCATCCAATTTAACTAACACCATTCTTTGATGTTTTCTTTTTTGCAAGTGAGTATTTTTGAAAATCAGTTTTCTGAAGGTGTGTAGACTTAGTCTAGGCCTTCATTTCAGTTCTTCCACTCGACGTGTCTCTTTTGTGTCAATATCATGCTGATTTTATTAATACAGATTTATAGTATAACTGGATATCAGCTATAATGATGGCCCCAGCAATTGTTTCTTCCTTCCTTTCTTTTTTTATTTCTCTTTTTATTAGATATTTTCTTTATATACATTTCAAATTTCAAATGCTATCCCAAAAGTTCCCTATACCCTCCCCCTGCCCTGCTCCTCTACCCACTCACTCCCACTTCTTGGCCGTGGCATTCCATAAAGTTTGCTAGACCAAGACAAAGAGGCCTCTCTTCCCAATGATGGTCGACTAGGCAATCTTCTGCTACATATGCAGCTAGAGACATGAGCTCTGGGGGTACTGGTTAGTTCATGTTGTTGTTCCAACTATAGGGTTGCAGACCCCTTCAGCTCCTTGGGTGCCTTCACTAGCTTCTACAATGGGGGCCCTGTGTTCCATCTTATAGATGACTGTGAGCATCCACTTTTGTATTTGCCAGGCACTGGCATAGCCTCATATGAGACAGCTATACCAGAGTCCCTTCAACAAAATCTTGCTGGCACATGCAATAGTGTCTGGGTTTGGTGGCTGATTATGGGATGGATCCCAAAGTGAGGTAGTCTCTGGATAGCCCTTCCTTTCATCTTAGCTCCAATCCTACATCTGATAGAGGACTTATATCCAATATATACAAAGAGCTCAAGAAACTGGACTCCAGAAATTCCAATAACCCCATTAAAAATGGGGTACAGAGCTAAACAAAGAATTCTCAACTGAGGAATACTGAATGGCTGAGAAGCACCTGAAAAAATGTTCAACATCCTTAATCATCAGGAAAATGCAAATCAAAACAACCTTGAGATTCCACTTCACACCAGTCAGAATGACTAAGATCAAAAATTCAGGTGACAGCAGATGCTGGCGAGGATGAAGAGAAAGAGGAGCACTCCTCCATTGCTGGTGGGATTTCAAGCTGGTATAACCACTCTGGAAGTCAGTCTGGAGGTTGCTCAGAAAATTGGACATAATATTACCGGAAGATCCGCAATACCTTACCTGGGCATATACCCAGAAGATGTTCCAACTGGTAATAAGAACACACATTCCACTATGTTCATAGTAGCCTTATTTATATATCCAGAAGCTGGAAAGAACCCAGTTGTCCCTCAACAGAAGAATGGATACTGAAAATGTCGTACATTTGAACAATGGAGTACTACTCAGCTATTAAAAACAATGAATTTATGAAATTCTTGGACAAATGGATGTATCTGAAGGATATCATCCTTAGTGAGGTAACCCAATCACAAAAAGAAGTCATTAGATATGCACTCACTGATAAGTTGATATTAGCCCAGAAACATAGAACACCCAAGATACAATTTGCAAAACACAAGAAAATCATGAAGAGGAAGACCAATGGGAGGATACTTTGTTCCTCCTTAGAATAGGGAACAATATACTCTTTATTTCTTTTTTACGATTTAATTGATTTTATGTATATGAATACACTGTCACTGTCTTCAGACACACAGAAAAGGGTATCAGATCTATTACATATGGTTGTGAGACACCATCTGATTGCTAGGAATTGAGCCCAGGACCTCTGGAAGAGCAGTCAGTGATCTTCACTCTTCAGCTGTTTTCCAGGCTACCACACAGCAAACAAGTTTCAGGGCCAGCTCTACCATGTTCATGGTTTATGCCCTTGGGGCCAGTTCCCCTGTAACCCACACAACAGGGCCATCTGTATTGTGCTGCCGAGATGAGGGACAGGGCCAACCCTCCCACTCTCATGACCCAGAGGCCAGCTCTCCTGTCTATCACAGGTGGTGAGGGGAGAGGTGGGATAGGCCATTTCTTCATCACCCTTGCAATCATACCACATAGCAAACTAATGACAGAGCCAACTCTTCTACCCTCAAACCCTTGGCCAGCTCACCCACAACCCACAAACAAGGCCAGCTCTACTGTGTTTCCTGGGAGAGGAATGGGCCCATTCTTGAGTTTCACAGCTAACAATAGGCTGGGCCAGCTCTCCTGTTCTTATATCTTTGGAGCCAGCTCGTCTTTGATGCCCAGGTGTGAGATGGGGCCTGTTTTATACAGCCCCTAGACATCAACATGTCCTCACGTGGCAGCTCAGAGCAGGAACATCCACTTGACCTTTGGTGGTATCTGAAACAGACCCCTGCTGTTGCAGGGCCACAAACCAAGAGAAGACCCTGGGTGCTAGCATATACCAGGACCTCATCATGACCTTGGGGGTACACCAGGTATGCACTTCAGGCTCTGCTTCACTATTCTCCAGTTTTTACTTCCTCCTTTACTCACTGTGCAGGCATCCTTCTGCTTCTCTTTCTCTTACATCTCTCCACTTGCTCACTTAGTGGCTCCAAGGAAATCTGTGTGTTTGGGGATTATCTCAGTAGTTCTATGGCGTTTTTGTGCAATATGCCATCATGTTTGGGCGCATCTCAGGCTTGCCTTGCCTGCCCAGGCCATGTGGCCCTGGTCAGTGGTGATCTTGTGGGAGCTTTGTATGATGCTAGGCTAAGAGTCATCCCTGCCTGAGGCATGTAGCCCCAGGTCAACTCCAATTCTTAAAATTATGTATTTATTTACTTATTTTTAGAAGATTCATTTTGTGTATTTGAGTACACTGTCACTGTCTTCAGACTCACAAGAAGAGGACCTCAGATCCCATTACAGATGGTTTTAAGCCACCATGTAGTTGCTGGGAATTGAACTCCGAATCTCTAGAAAAGCAGTCAGTGCTCTTAGCCTCTGAAGGATCGCTCCAGTCTCTTCTCTCTCTCTCTCCATTATTTAGTGTTACTGTAGACTGAAGCCCATATCACTTATTCACTGTAAATCAGCACGCTGCAGTGAGAATCTAGATTTGCACATTTTAAATGATGAGGTTAAGGAGCTATCCTAACTCATCTTCAGTTAGAAAGGGGGATTAAGATTGATCTTGTAATGAAACATGTTAAAATTACAGAGGCATTGCATTGACTTCTGAGGTAGAACAGCAGTCTACTTTCTGACTGACTAAAGACAGAAATTTAAGAATTTGGGAAATTACCCCAAAGAAAGATTCTTCTGAATGACAATAGCCCATGTTAGTTTTAGCCACATTAAAGATTTATGGAAATGAAGTTCTTTGAGTAAAAGATATCCTAAATTGCCTCACCTTTTTTCTTGCATCAGGTGGGAAGGAAAAAAAGAGCACATTGTAGAATTTGTATGTATAAAAATTCACTTAATTCACATAGGACTGCTTATCTGTACTTCCCAAAACTTTTCACTAGAATTCAAGCCACAGCCTTCTAACTATGGCTGCTTTGCATTTGACTTCATGGAACCACAGATAGTCTATAGCAGTGATGCAGAGACAATGAAGGGAATTGAGAAAAGGATCCCAAGGTTCCTAGTGTACTTGCATTCAACAGGGGCTCTTTTACTGTTAGATAAGAGAATTCTCTACAGTTGTTTTCTTCAAGAAAGCAAGATATTTTTGTAAATGTAGGTAAATCTATTTCCAGTTTCTCTCCAAAATTAAGCAGTTCCAGTTCTAGGGTTGTTGTTTGTTTGCTTGTTTGTTTGTTTGTTTCCATTCTGGTTCCATTAGCTGAATGGCTATTGCAAATATTAGCCATATCTTAACTTCTGGTTGATTATTCTAATTAGAATTTATATTATGTATAAAATTATTTAAAATAATATTCTGTATATATATATGTGTGTGTGTGTGTGTGTGTGTGTGTGTTACTTAATCCTATAAATTAATATGGTGGCAGTAATTCTTTATTCAGCTAGCTCACAAATAACTTTTAATATTTCAAAGATTAGGCCTAGTCTGGGCAGACTCTGAACTAGCTCATCTAAGTTAATGCAGACACCTAGCCCCACCCAGCCACTGTGGCTAGCTATACCTTCCAGGTGTGCAGTCATATCAGTCTACTCTCATATCTCCTAGTGAATGGCACTTATTCCTTCTTCGCAGAGTTATTTTCTCCCTTCCAGAAAGGCCTGCTTTCTACTTTCTGCCCAGCTAATTTGCCATCATATTTTTATTAAAGCTAATTGAAGAGTGCCTTAGGAAGGTGAGGAAGGACAGAGATATAAGGTCACATAGTGTACTTCAACATTTATACTTTCAAAGTGATAAATACACCAGATTTTTTTTTTTTACTCCTTCATTCGACTGTCTTGAGTAATTATCCTTATTTGCTGACTCTACAATCTCCCATAACTATTTCTGAGCCCCCATAATTCTAAGGAATTCTTCAAGGAAAATTTTCATAATCCTAGAGGAGTAACTGCTGCCTTCTCTGTCAATTGTCTTTACTCTGTTTAGCCTTTTTGGTTTTTGTTTGTTGCAATTTTGTTCCTGAACATATGCAAGACTGTCTTCTCATTAATTTGGTTCTCAACTAAAGAAACCTTATATCAATATTTCTTGGTCACTATGCATGCACAAATACCCAATATAAACCTACAGCAATTATCATCTATAGATGTGAGAACAATTGGAAGACTGTTGGTTTTAATGGTATTACTTAGATGTTTGGAGTCCAGTGACTGTCAGATGATATAGACTTGCTTTGGATGGAGAAACTAAAACACTCCAGCATATAACCCCTGGCCCTATCATCCTCCAACATACAAAGAATAGTCTCACAACATCAAAAGACAAGGGTTATGCTAAATCATAGGCTTAAACCTGGAAGACTTTTTTTTTGTATCATTTTTGGTCAAACCAAAGTACATATCCATGCTTAGTCAGAGTATGCACAAAGCATCCCTCACAAAGTTTGATATCCTCGACAGAAAGTGAGGAGGAGACAAAGACATAGGATTCCTACTTCTGTGTACTCTAAGCGCATGCAGAAGAACCTCAAGAGATATTCTAGATTTGCTTAAGGATAGCAGAAATATGTGAATGTGTTTATCTGTGAGATGCTTCTGAGAACATGGAAAATCCTATTTCTCTCAAAATAACATTTTGTTATTAGAGTGGAATTCGTGCTGTTCTTCTGCTTCAATTCACCTTTGCATTTACAATATACTTACCAGATATTGATGTGGTCATGAATAACTTGACTTCTCACCTTTATACATATAATAACTGAAAAATCATTGAGTAATTAGTGACTTGCTAATGCTAAGGACTTTGCAGAGCTCACACTACTAATTACAAACTCATGCTCAATTAAGCCTCTGAATCCCCTCAACCCCAGTATCACACAAAATTCTTCAGAGAGCTCTCAAGCCCTGTTTTCCTCATGCTTAGGGCGCATACTGTAACCACATTATTTTTTTGGACTTTCTGACTCTAAAGTGGCTAAAATGCTTTAAATTTGGAAAATTTCACTCTGTACTATAAGGAAGAGATGCAACATATAACATTTACATGCATAGTAACATGCAAATGTATACATGCATACATACATACATGTAGTCATTTGTGATATAAACTATGTAGAAAGATACATATAAAATTTATAAAACATGAATAAAACAGTAATTCGTAATGATAGAAATTAATTCACAGTAGAGCATCCAAAATTACTGACAATTTTTGTACCTAAATATTTAAATTCATTCACAGTTTTATAAATCCAGTTTTAGAAACCTGATTGTTTTGATTAAAAAAGTCCATTAGTTTTATATGCTGCATCACTTATCTTTATAATAAATAAAAATAATTGGACATTAAGTATATTAACACACAGCAAGTACTTTTTACATTGTCAGATGCTGAACAAGTTCGTGTCCACAAATGAAGTGGACCAAGAGACATACTGGCCACAGACATGATATCAAAATCTGAACAACAACAAAAAAATTCATGAGGGTGTTATCATTTCTCTAAGATAACCAGAGACAATGTCTGAAGGACAAATGCAAAGGGCACATAGAGAGTCCATGACTATACATACACAAAATTCAGTCTGTGTAAGCCAAACCAGAAAAACATAAAATGCAAAGAAAGGTGGGGTGAGATTAAGGGAATGTTGCAAACTACCCTTCCTAAGCAACGCATGATGAAGACTAGCATACTTAAAAAAATGGATGGACCTGGAGGGCATCATACTGAGTGAGGTAACACAATCACAAAGGAACTCACACAATATGTACTCACTGATAAGTGGATATTAGCCCCAAACAAGATATAAGCCACAATTTGCTAAACGCATGAAACTCAAGAAGAATGAAGACCAAAGTGTGGACACTGTGCCCCTTCTTAGAATTGGGAACAAAACACCCATGGAAGGAGTTACAGAGACAAAGTTCGTAGCTGTGATGAAAGGATGGACCATCTAGAGACTGCCATATCCAGGGATCCATCCCATAATCAGCTTCCAAACGCTGACACCATTGCATACACTAGCAAGATTTTGCTGAAAGGACCCAGATATAGCTGTCTCTTGTGAGACTATGCCAGGGCCTAGCAAACACAGAAGTGTATGCTCACAGTCAGCTAGTGGATGGATCACAGTGCTCCCAATGGAGTAGCTAGAGAAAGTACTCAAGGAGCTAAAGGGATCTGCAACCCTATAGGTGGGACAACATTATGAACTTACCAGTATCCCTAAGCTCTTTACTCTAGCTGCATATGCATCAAAAGATGGCCTAGTTGGCCTTCACTGGAAAGAGAGGCCCATTGGACATGCAAACTTTATATGCCCCAGTACAGGGGAATGCCAGGGCCAAAAAAATGGGAATGGGTGGGTAGGGAAGTGGGGGGGGGTATGGGGGGCTTTTGGGATAGCATTGGAAATGTAAATGAGGAAAATACGTAATAAAAATATTAAAAATTAAAAAAAAGACACAGACATCTAGAGAGAACATGAATAACAAGGATAGCAAATATGTCACAGATGATTGGTGTAGGTGCTGCCATCCTGAATAAAGAAAATAAAGATGCTTAGAGTTATACCATGTCTACAAACTAGTAGCATTAGACATAGTGGGAGAGCCTGCTTTAATTAATTCATTCAAAAAACAGGAAAGAAACTAATTAATTAACTGTCCTTTTTACTATACAGACCCCCAAACTTTAATTTACCTTTTTCCCCCCACTACAACAGACTGTAGAACTGCTAAGTGTAAAAACACAACAAACCATTATTAAATCACATTTTCCCAAATGCCAAATTTAGCAATTCTCTTCTATCATATATCATCCTTTTACAAATAGGACTGAAGCTGAAGAAGTACGTTTACTATCGTATGGTCATACTTGTTGATTAGCAGCAAACAAGGTACCTTAATAATTCTGAATTGATGGGATGATAAGAAGAAAAAAGTCTATGATTTATGATATTGTTCTACTTAGATGACTGGAGGACCATGGGACATCACAATACAGGAAAAAAAGTGAAGTATGTTCAGAATGAGTGAAGTGTTGAGTTAGTGAGCACAATTTATCTACCTTCATGCACCTACAACTTAAGTACTCACTAAGCTTCCATAATGCTTGGATCAAAAATTTTAGACATAGTTTGCGGAGTCTACTACAGCCTAGGTACATTGCCACAGATATCCTATAGGTTTCTGTAACTGTGCCAATCTGAGGGACAGCTTCTCAAGCCAAAATTACAGATCTAATAAGAGCCAGGAAACAAAAATGAATGGTGCAAGTATATTTATGCTTTTGACGAAGAGCCAGCATGAATACAGTAGCCTTATATTCTTGTACTTTGGGCAATTTTCATTTTAATTATTGTTGGTTACATTTTAGAGGAGATTTTTTTAAATTTTAGATTTTACTCATTCATTTTACATTCTGCTCACTGCTGCCCTCCCAGTTGCGCCCTCCTGCAATCCTTCCCCTATCTCCCAACCCCTTCTCCTCTGAGCAGGCATCCGAGTATTCCCCCACCCTGGTGTGTCCTATCTCTGCAAGGCTAGGCACTTCTTTCCCACTGGGGCCAGACAAGCCAGCCCAGCTAGAAGAAAATATCCCACATACAGACAACAGCTTTTGGGATAATCTGTGTTCCAGGTGTTCAAGTCCCACATGATGACCAAGTTGCACATCTGATACACATGTGTGAAAAGGTCTAGGTCCAGCCCATGTATGTTCTTTGGTTGGTGGTTTAGACTCAGAGAGCCTCAAGGCTCTGGATTAGTTGAATTTGCTGGTATATCTTCAGAGTTACTATCCCCTTCAGGTTCAGAATGCTTCCTCATACTTTTCCTATAGGTGTCCGGAAGTTCCATCTACTGTTTTTCTGTGGGTGTCTTTATCTCTCTGAGTCAGCTCCTGGGTGGAACCTCTCAGAGGACAACTTGCTCCTGGCTGCAAGCATAACAGAGTATCATTCACAGTGTTAGTGATTGGTGCTTACCCATGGGATGCATCTCAAGTTGGGTCAGTTATTGGTTGGCTATTCCATAAATCTCTGCACCATCCGTCCTCGAAACCAGTATTTTTTGTAAACAGGATACATTTTGAGTTGAAAGTTTAGTGGGTGGGTTGGTGTCTGTACTGATCAACTGAGGTTCCTGTCTGGCTATAGGCGGTGGCCTCTTCAGAATCCATATCCCTAATGCAGTAAGTCACAGGTAAGGTTACCTTTATTGATTCTTGGGTACCTCCCTTATTCCAGGTCTCTGTCTAGTCCTGGAGATGCCCCCCACATCCTCACCCCAATCAGTTGCAGATTTCCACTCATTTTCATGGCCATCTAGCCATCTTGAAAGGAAAAATCTTTAAAGCATTAATGTTCTTGTGCTTATACTCTTATAGAAAAACTAGTCATGCTTCTGAAACCTGGAACGAGTTTGCAACAAATTTGGAGTAACTCTCTAGGCAATGTATCACACAAACAGCATTTGTATGTATTGTTCATACTTATGTTTGTTCCATGATCCATTTAATAAAACTTTATAAGAATTATAGCATTTGTCAATACCTTGTGTAATAATGACTGACCATATGAAAGTCAAGTGACTACCTGGTGACTATTGGAACATGCAAAATTATGATATTATCATTTTTAATGTGCTAAATAATACTTGATACATAAACAGAGCAACTCTAACTCATGAGTCAAAACTCGTTCTTTGTCCAATCCTCTATGAAAACTTAATCCCAATGATCTTGGCCCACCTTAATTATCATTCCTTTCTTTAATGCCAATCTAATTATTTAAAAAATATAAATCTTTTCAGTCTTAGCAAACCTGTATATAATGTAATTTGTTCTGATTCCTTTTCCACTCATTCCTCTAACTCCTCTCAGGTTCACTCCTCAATTACCCAAACTCTACTTCTTTTAAAGAAAACAGAATTCACTGAGTCTAATTTTTTGCTATTCTATATACACTAGTATATGGCATCCACTAGAGCATAGTCAACGTATAAGTAGCCATATTCATAAAGAAAATAAACTCTCCCTTTCCCCATAGCTATCAACTCTCAATAGCTCCTCAGCTAGAAATTAGGCTCAGCAGCTCCTCCACTGTTTTTCATAGTTTTAAATATTGACCAGCTTGATCTTGTACAGGTTTAATAAAATAAGCACGTTTGGTTTGAGTATATTAATGCATAAGTCCTGTCTGACCTCACAGGACACTATTTTCCTTCTTTCTTCCTGGCTTCTGGCTCTTCAAAACCTTTCTGCCCCTCTTTTGCAATGTCTTCTGAGTAATAGAGGCAAGGGCTGTGATATAGACATCTTTTTTATGGCCGAGCATGCTGCAGATACTTATTCTCTAAACTAACTAGTCATGAACTTCTGTACTATATATCATCAACTGTACTAAGAACCTTCTTTGTTGAATATTGAGAGCTGTCCTAATCTGTAACTATTTAGATACAAATTTAGAGGGTGGCTTGATACTTTATCCATGTTAGCAAAACTACGTGAAAGGCTTCATCCCTGAGGCATATGAGTTTTGCACCCATGGGTCTTTAGCTAGATTTACAGAACACATATTACTTCCTACTTCGGTATGAGAAGTAAATCGACATAGAAAACAGTTGTTAACACTTATTGCCATAACATGTGCTTCGCTGCTGCTCTTATGGGCATCTCTTGTTATGCTAATCATTACTGTGTCTCAAGGAGTTCACACACAGATAAGACTATTGATGACTCCCTCACCCCAGGAAGCTGCATAACACCTCCCTAGAGGATAGAAGCTAGAATTCAGGGAGAAAACTTTCATGTTAGTGAAAGATTAATTTCTTTATGTCCCATTTCTAGAGAGTGGGCTTTCTTCAGAAATAGGGTCTCACTACTGAGTTTTGTTGGGCAACTAAGACCGATAGTAAGGTACTGTAATATTTGGGAGAACTCTAGGACACCCGTGGTCTACAACTCAATGAAGGGCATCTTTACTTTAAAATAAAACATCTTTCAGAGACTGAAAGTGATGGCACTGTATACAAAGATCTGTTAGAAGATCAAACGCTTAAGGAGTTATTCATGTGTGTGTGCGTATTTGGTTTACTTTCAAAGGTTTAACAATATTCTTTTCTAATATTTGTTTAAAAGATGAAAGACCTTTTTCCTTTGAGGACTGGCTCTTATAATATCAGAAGACACTATACAAACTGCCAGGAGAGAAGAACAGTCAGTAATCCTAAACAATTATGAAGTCTATGAACTACAACAATGACTGGACTTGCAAAATATTCACAGTGGACTCTTTTTATCTTGTGATTAACCAAGAGCTGTCTCATTGGACTTAAAGCCTACTCAATAGGAGAGTTTCTTTCATGCATTATCAAGGAAGCTGCTTTTTTGCAACAGATTGAGACTATTATAGAGATCCACAATTGGTTAAAACTACAGAGAATAATTGACTTTGGGGGTACCAAATACACCTTAAAATAAAATCCCAATAGCTAACTAAGGCTTGGTGAAAATCAAAGAAGAAAAAAAAATTAAAGTAGCTTTTACTGGCCAGAGGTAATTGATTTTTAGGCTTTCTGCAGAGTAATCTCACCCCTTGCTTTTTTTTTCTTTTGGTTGTTGTTTGATATTTTATTTATTTGCATTTCAAATGTTATCCCGTTTCCTGGTTTCCCCTCTGCTAATCCCTTATCCCATTGCCCTTTACTCTGCTTCTATAAGGGTGCTCCCCCACCACTCCTGTCTCACCACCCTAGCATACACTAGGGCATCAAGCCTTCACAGGACCAAGGGTCTCTCCTCCCATTGATGCCAGATAAGGCTGCTACAGCTCCTTCAGTCTTTCCCCTAACTCCTCCATTGAGATCCCTGTGCTCAATCTGAGGGTTGGCTGTGAGCATCTGCATCTGTATTGGTCAAGATCTGGAAGAACATCTAAGGAGACAGCTGTATCAGGCTTTTGTCAGCATGTACTTCTTGGCATCCACAATAGTGTCTGGGGTTGGTGTTTGTATATGGGATAGGTCCCTAGTCCTCTGGATAGCTCTTCCTTCTGTCTCTGCTCCACTCTTTGTCCCTGTATTTCTTTTAGACAGGAGATATTCTGGGTTAAAATTTTGGAAATGGGTGGGTGGTCCTATCCCTCAACCTTGGAGGGGGGGGGGCGCATGCCTAACCTCTGGATATGGTCTTGACAGATTCACCCTCCCCTTTGCTTAGTTCTTTCTGATCTCTGGCTGGATTGTTCAACCCAGGTGCTCAGGCCAACTCCTCTTCAAACTGACTGATTCAATCTGGCTTCTCTCAGTTTCTGATTGAATTGCTCTGTTTGGCTTCAGACTAACGCTGGCAATTTGTCCTGATCATCTGGATTCTTCTTATTCCCTGATTTCAAATGCCTCTGCAGACCTTCACTAAACTGCATGAACTCACTAAGGAATGAAGTCAACTGCACTGCACTGCACTCACTGCACTGACTCCCAACTGATTCAACTCCATACTCATTAATGAACTGTTTTCTCTCTCCATGCAATGCTCTTAAATAGCCTTTCCACTGAAAGTTTGTATCACTTCTCTTACTTATTCTGTCAAATAATTCTCTGATTTATCACTTTGGCTACCTCTCAATTAGATATGATTGTTTGGGATTAAAGCTAAAGGTTTCTAGCCAGTGGAATTACAGATGTGCTCTAAGAGTGTGTTTGCATTCCAGACAGATCATACAGACTTAGTTCTTTTGATATGATCATAGCATACATGTTGTTGGATTAAAGTTCCTTTACAAAAGTGGGAAGATTATAAAAGCCAGAGGCTGAGGATGCCTGTGGCTAGAATATGTTCCCTAGACATAACAGGAAAATAATATACCCATTAAGTCTTAACAAAATGGTTGCCTGAACAAGACTGGCATACTGACAATACCAGTTGATATGACGATGGTGAAAATTCCTAGTTTTCTCTTTTTAGAGAAACCACGAAGCAAAACTCAAACAAAAACTGCAGGTTTGCTAACACAGTAAGAAACTGGTTTGCTAACCAGTTTTTCTCAGTGACAAGATCCCACATGGGTTCTTCAATCCCAAGTGATCAGCTTTATACACACATAAGCATTTCTAAATGGACTCAGTATGTCTGATATATACAGATATATGCCCCCCAAACACAACCACATAGACATAAAAGTAACAATTAATGAAAAGATCATGAACTTAGCAATAAATTATTTTCAAAAATTAAGGTAAACCTACATGTGCTAACATGGAAAGTAATTAATGTTTTTGTAATTAATTTTTTGTAATAAAAATACTAGTTGTGTTCTTGAAAGGTTAACTTTTTATTAATACTAAAAAACATAGCTCTGGCTTTCCAATGACTGAAATAAAACAATATCTTTCATTTCTGCTAATTTTTCTAGGTATTTAGTATCATATGAATATGAATATCATATGAATATGAATATTTACATCCTTGTGTAAGTCCACATAGTTCTCACTCTCAGAACTGCCTTACTGACCTCAATTTACTGCTATATTTTCTAGTGTGGAAATCTTCCTGCTTCCTAGCTCTTTATCTTAAATATGTTTTTCAAAAAACTGTAAAGTTATTCCTGGATTCTGTGACAGAAATGATTACTTAATTAATCTCAGAAAAGATGAATTTGCCATTTTGATTATAAGTACTTTTAAAAACTTAGCAATGTGAGTTTTTTTTCTTTTGGACCAGATAAGATCATAGTCACATCATTCTACCTTTAATGATAATAACAACACCTTATGAGTTTCCATATATAATAATTTCACCAACATTAAAGGTTCTTTACCTGTACAATGTGGTTTATGTCATTTAGTGCTTTATGAAAAAAAATTTACTCATGAATGTCATATCATCAAGACTTTCTGCACAGTAATTAATCACTTTTCTGTGCTTGGATTTAACAACCTTGGTAAAGTTGTTTATGATGTTATATTACTATTCTGAATATACTAAATCCTAGTCTAGGGAGGCAAAACTTTTTCAGCAAAGTATATTAGTTCCTTAGTGCTGTGATAACTCACAAGCTTAGAGCGTTAAAACACCACTAGTTCATTACATTCTCTGAGTTCAGAATCTGAAATCAGTTTCACTTAAGTCAAAATGTAAATGAACCTTCTTTTATTTCATTTCTTTAGGCTTTAGGGGGAAATCCATTTTCTAGTCTATAGTGGCATTCTTCATTTCATAGCAAATGGACCCATTCTCCATTTCCAGAGTTGAGTTCTGTTTCCATTTTTACATTATTGTCTGAATCTAATAATAAAATGGATCCAAATCACTTTTATATCCTAAAGGACATGCAGAATGGGCAGTCTTTTCTTGAACTGTGCATAGAAGTTGATTTTCAGGTCCCAGGTGATGGGGACGGGAAGTCCATGAGGAGTCAAGACCTCCCTTCTAAAGACCAGAGGGTGACCATTTTAGGACTTGCAAGTCAGAGTGTTTCTGTGTACATTATTTAACTTGGCAATAAACAGTTTATAAGTATTGGATATGGGTGTACTACAATAAAAATATATTTTAAAATTGTTTTTAATATTCAGCCTATAGGTTATATTCTAACAACCCTTTGCCCCTACTAAATATATGACAGCTGTTGGGGACATCATACAATAGTGCTTAGAATGAATTAGTGTTTGTGAGAATTAATGAAGTTAGCAATGGTCTAGAGAAAGTCCTTGCAGATTTTTTGATTCTTTTGGGTTTTGTTTGTTTGTTTTGATATTCTAGTGAAAAACTTCTGAGATACAACACTTTTCTTTATTATAGTCTTTTGTCCTGACATTGGACTTTAATATAGGATTAACCATTATGCTGAAATGTTTCATAATTCTTCAGAGCTTATATAGGCATATTCATGCATATGACACCTTTAAAACCACAAGATTCTTCTTGTCAATTGCTGTAAGGGAAGTTATACAAGATAAAAATAGGAGGAAATTGTGCAATTATAATTGACAAATTTGCTATCCCTTAACCTCCAAACTTTAAAAGTTAAAGGGGTTTAGAACCTGGAGCATCAACAACATGTCAGTAGTGTTTGTAGCCATCTTTGTCTCCTCAAAAGAAAACAGAAGCCCAGTGTTTCAGGGGAAGCTGAGTGAGTGTCATCAGCACTCATCATTCTTTGATCCTTGTCATGTGAATAGATTCATGATCTGACATTTGCTATTCTAGTCACAATGGCTCTTGTCTCAGCAATTCAATTTCAGTGTCTCATGAATTTAATACCTGCTCTATTATCAGAAGATTTGTACTAACTTTTACAGCTGAACATTTTCCAAATTTCCTGTTCATCTTAACCTTTCCACCCCTCCATCTGGGTAGAGGAAGGGGGGGCTTTGTGAAAAGGCAAGCCTATTAAACAAACTTCCAACTAGTACCATGCGTGTAAGAAAAAAAAAAGGTGACTAGACACCAGATCTCATATGTGTCAGACATTGACAGCTTCAGTTATTCAATAGAGATGGGGAAATAGGCATCAATAAAAATAGCCATGGGTACAATCTCAGCCTCCTCAGAAACTACCTCAGTGAGAAAGGTTATTATATGCCCTTTCCTCCAATCATGGATGACAGAAGTGTCCTCTAAGGGCTAAAAGCAAATTTATCATTTCTTTCAAAATCTAAGCTTCCTTGGGTTAAGATTAACTGTAAGTCTTAGAGTGTAACTTGAGAAGCAGTTAATCTTTCAAAAAAGTGTAGGCAACTAAGACTTACCTTTTCTCACTGATACACATTCTCTCACATGCATGGTCAACATTTTTAGCATCACTCCAAGTATATCTTAATTGGGCAGATTTGAAGACTATGAAGATTAATTTCCAGAAAAGCTTAGGCAGAGTGAATTTTTTCATGTATTTGGAGTTTGGATTGTGTTATGGATCACATAGATTCCCCCAAGAATTACACCTTAAGTACTAAAGAATCTCCATGGAAACTTAAACTAGACTTCGCTTACTTCACTGTTGCTATAGCTGGAGAATACTTTCAAAAAAATTAAGAAACTAGGATATTTCTATAAAAGCAGGACTTATAAGATAAACATATTTAATAATTTCTTAAAGAAAATAAAGCCATCATTGTCATATTTCATTTTTTTAGTTTGATTCTGGATCAGTATTTAAATATCTTAGTTGGGGTTTAGAATATTTAAAAAAATTCTCCATAGCAAGGTTAGGTGATTTCTACCTATAATCACGACACTTAAGAGGTTAAGACAGGAGGATTGGTAGGAATTCACAGATACCCTGAGCTAAACAATGAGATAATGTCTCAAAATATAAATACCCCACACATTCTAACATAATTTAAAACCACTTTAACCAAATACTATAACCCAGAAACTCACAAGTCCCACAGAAAGTAGAAAAATTATTCTCTTCGTGCCTCTTGCCTTTCTTCTCATATACCTTTTCCTTCCATCTTCACTCCCTTCCTCCCTTTCCTTAAAATTTCTCATCATACATTTTCTGAGCCTTTTCCTGTGTTCTTTCTAAAATTTCACTTAACCTGCATTCACATGTGGTATTTTCTGCTAGCTGCCAACTACATGGAATCATTCAAAGTGGCAAGTATATAGAATGATAATGATTTAAATGTTTTCTTCTCCTCTCTACTGTGTTAAGTAAAGCATCTTCTCTTACATTTCATTTATGTTTTCAGAGTGGTAGAAAGTTTACTTATTCTTGAAATCTGAGTTCTGTTATCTGTCCACATAGAAACTTAGTCCTGTGTAAGAAACAATTGATACCATTTACTGTTTTCTCTTCTCCTCCAATTATGTTTCATGTGACAATTCTGAAAACTCTACTTTTTACTTGTAAAATAAAGTGTCTTTCCTTGCCTATTATCTCCTTGGAATAATTTGGAATCATGTCGTACTCTCTTGTAAATATCATATCACACACACACACACACACACACCAAACACAAAATAAAATTAAAAACATCTATAATATATTATACATCTGCCATTGGCTGCTCTGGGTTAACTTGTTCTTGCTTAATTGTTTACCATGCCACTAACTTAGGTGATACTGAGATACAGTTAATCCTTCTCTGTATTTGATTGAATAGTTCTCCCTTTTACTAAAGTATTACTCTCCCTTGAATCCTGTCATGTGAAGAGACTCATTCAGGAAGGAGGTTAAAAACAAGAAAAAGTGCACGGCAAATAAAATTTGGCAAGTCAAAACTCCTTCCAGTGTTTAAAAATACACAATACTGTAGAAATAATTTTATTGTCAATTCTGACAGAAAGAAAACTTAAAACCAGTATATTGTTTTATCCATTTCATTAACATTTAAGATATTAAATGCACTCAATGAAGGCCATTGTATTTGAAGTGCAGTTTATAATAAACATTAAGACAAAATTTGTTTTCCTCTTTTATTCTAGACTGGACAACTGGCTTAGGTAGACTGGCACCTAGGGGAAACTATCTCCAAGCTACAGACACATGGAACTTTTGGAAATACATTACATTCTCTGGGAAGTTTTGTACAAATTGCCTCTCTCTTTATACCTCTGAATTGTGTATTCCAGTGAGTCATAACTAAAAATGAAAACATTGTGCAGAGCTGTGTACGTTTACCAAGGCTGCACTAATAGCAACAGGTCACTTTGTGTGCAATTGAGACTTTGAATTGCTGACAGAGACAACTTAAGAGTGAAATGATAAATGTTGACTGTTTCAAATATTTCAGTGTGTAGCAGTCTGGATCCATTGTTATTGATTCTGAGAGACAACAGAGCTTGTGAAATAGCAAAACATATTACCTCAGGAATCACAGAGAATAAAACAATCCACAGGGGATGAGGGTAAGATATAGACCCTAGACTATGTTCCCAGGGGCTTACTTCCTTGAGCCAATTCTTTCTAATAGTGACAAATAATTACAACTTCACAGATGAAATTAATCTACTAATGAGGAAGAACTCACACAACTCAGTTACTCCTTTACTTCAGCACTAGGTTTTCATCACTTGTGCCCTTAAGAGGATAGTGCGTATCCAAATGATAACGTGTGTTCAGGGAGATTCTAATTTTGATTATATAATTTACTCAAAAAGGTTGTGAAAATATTGGTGCTCACTCACCACATACATCAATATAAGTTCACCTTAAATCCTTCTACTTAAAATGTAAATGTGTATTTTAAGCATTTTTCTTTCCTTGAAATAATAAACATTTCTTTCCTCATATAATATATCCTGATTACAGTTTCCTTTACGTAACTCTTCCCAATTTCACCCTATCTCCTCTTCCATCTGGATTCCCTCATTTCCTGTATGTAGAGGAAAAAGAAAAGGCTTGTAAGGAATAATAATAACAATAAATAACAAAATAAGGTATAATATGGTAAAACAAAAACTATCATACTAGATTTGGACAATAAAAACAGGGTACCCAGGGAGTGTTGGGTATGAGTTCAGTCTCATGGAGTGGGCCTTAATGCAAATCAAATATTTTTTTGTCACTCCCACAAACTCTGTATCATCATTGTCTTAGCATATCTTGCAGGCCTGACACTCCTGTTTTACTGCTGTGAACAGACACCATGACCAAGGCAACACTTATAAGGACAACATTTTGTTGGGTCTGGCCTACATTTTCAGTCCATTATCATCAAGATGGGAGCATGACAGAGTCCAGGCAGGCATGGTACAGGAGGAGCGGAGAGTTCTACATCTTGTTATGAAGGCAAACAGAAGACTGGCTTCCAGGAAGCAAGGATAAGGGTCTTAAATTACACAATGGCATACTTCCTTCAACTAGGTCACACCAACTCCAACAAGGCCACACCTATTAATAATGCCACTTACTGGAACAAGCATATTCAAACCACTCCAGATATCATTGTTGATCAAAGGGTTTATGGCTGACTTATTTTTATGTTTCTCCTTTGGCAGTGTGTAGAGTTAATTCCTATACCAAACACATTACTTTTTATGTCTCAGTACAGGGGAACGCCAGGGCCAAGAAGTGGGAATGGGTGGGTAGGGGAATGGGTATGGGGGACTTTTGGGATAGCATTAGAAATGTAAATGAAGAAAATACCTAATAAATAAACAAACAAAAAGAATGTAGGGGTGAAGGGTCTATGTAGACACTAACCCATTTTCTCTGTTTAATGAATAATCTAAGTGTTCTCCTCATCAATTGGGCTCTGTTGTCAGTTTTTAGAGAGAATCCCATGTGTCTTGGCAACAGCCTGAGTTGTTTGCGGTTTCCGATGAGACCCCCTTTGTCAACAATTCAATTAGACCTAATACAGTCCTGGTACTGCAAGCTGTATTGGTGGTAAGGGATGGCCAGTTTGGACTCTGCATACCCCATTATTTGACAATTTCATTTAGATCACCTTCATATATGTATATATTTTAGGAAGCATCTACTGTATTAGCTTTCCATACTACCCCTCAAGTGGCCCTTGATTATACCTGTGTCTCCCCATTCTCTCTCCTTTGCTCTCCCTCTTCTTCCCCACTTGATCCTTACATTCCAGTGGCCCCTATTCACCCATAAGGACCTATTCTAAATTCCTTCCCTAATGAGATGCATCTGTGCTTTCTAGTCCCTTACTCTGTGTCTATCCTCTTGTGACTATATGAATTGTAGCTTGGCTATCATTCAATTAATAGCTTACACCCCAAATTAAGTTAATGCATACCACATTTTTCTTTCTGGGTCTGGTATGGGATAATTTTTTTTTTTGTAATTCCATTATTACCTGCAAGTTTCATTATGCCATTTCTAAATGGATACATGCTCCTCTATTATATAAATGTGCCACATTGTCTTCATCTATTCTTCTGTTGAAGGACATCTAGGTTTTTGCCAACTGCTGGATATTATGAAGAGAGCAGTAATGAATATGGTTGAGTGAGTGTACCTCTATAAGCATCCCTTGGGAGTATGCCCAAGAGTAGTATAGTTGGATCTTGAGATAAATCAATTCTCAACTTCTGGGAGAACCACCACACTAACTTTGATGTGCATCAAAGCTGAGAACTGCTGCTCTTGGACTCTCCTGAATAGTAGACCTAATCAGTCTCAACCTAGCTCATATTAGCAGTCAGTAAGGAGATAACACCTCATCAAGAGTGGTGCTACCTGATTATCTTTGCAATCAGTATGAACTATCCCAACAGTCAAAGGTCAACTGGGTGAAGTCATTGGCTCTTTATAAACAATGTGACTTTCCTTCTCTTCATGTGTTTTGCATGGCGTACTCTTCTGTCTCCAACTAATGCATGAATTCTTCAAATTAATCTAAAAACTAAGATTTTAGCACATCAAATTTTAAGAATTTGACTAAATGCTTTTGAAAGAGCAGAGGTTATATTTTGTTTAATTCTGTAGTTTCTGTTGCCATGCATACATTCGAACTATTTTTTGAGTGATATGTCCATTTAATTATTTTTTTACTGCAATGATAAAAATCCTCAGACAAATAGGTTATTAATTTAACAAATGGGAAGTACACATTAATTATCATTTGTTATTTTTCCCTTAGTTCATTTGATGCACATATTTGTAGGGTAATATTAAAAATACAAGAATATGATTTCAAAGTAGTAGTTTCTCTTATAAATCAGTGGGCATCTTTTACAATACTAACTTTTATGTAGACTAAATGATGTAGCAAATAATCTTCTGGAGTGTTATACAAACTCATTCACTATTTGTCACACACTTGGGTAAGATAAATTTTATTTCATTAAATAATTAGGGAAATTGGAGACAATAAAGAAGTTGGTTAAATTGGCAAGGCCTTGGTTTGACATTGACCTTAGTTTACTTGGCAGCTATAATAAAAATGCCACTAATTGAACTTTGTAATAATAGTACACACATTTATTTCACACAATTCTGGAGACTGAAGTACTTGGCAACATCTGTATTTAGAGAAGATTTTTGTCACTATTTTTGCCAGATGTTTGTTCCCTATACCCTCCATGTGCTTTATGTAATAGAAGTGGTTTTGAGATGCAGTTTTTTAGCAGCACAAAACCTGTTCTGGTGGCTCAATCCTCTGGACTTCATCATTCTTAAATATCCCAGGTTCTTTTACCATAGCTATGTGGTTAGAATTTCAAGAGAAGAATTGGAGAACATATAGTTGTAAGATTAAAGAGGCTGCTTAATGGTTAAAATGGGTCAGGCTTTGTAGTCACACCAGAAAGTCTAATACTTAAGAAATGGAATAAGAAAGTCAGGAGGTCATCGTCATTCAGGGTTCATGTTCAAGTCCAGTCTGGACTATATCAGACCTTGCTTCAAACCAATGAACAAATGAAAGACAAAATAAGCCCTGACCCCTTGAAATAGGGCAGTGAGTATAAACTCTGACTTAGGAACTTACAGTGCACATTTTATAACAGTCTTTTTCATTAAACATATTTGGAAATTAATTTAGTGATTGTAGATGGACTCTTGTACATGGTATCATCCCAGTTTGCTACTTTTTCAGATAAGAAGACAGGATTTAAAGTAAGATCAGAAATTGATCAGAGAACAAAGATAATCATTGTGAAATATAAAAATATAGAGTAAAAGGAAAAGCATAGGGGAAGAGGATTGTTACAGAGATAGGCTACAATAGAGGTGACCTGAGGTCTCCCGATAACGTGAATTTGGATGAGTTTGGATGCTACCACAGATGTCCATAAAAATGTAGAGGATGATCCAGGGCTATTTCCAGTGGGAAAATAGCCTGCTGCCTTCTTCATGCTGACATGCAAATAGAACTTTCTGTTTCTAAAGAATTCTTCCAGCACTCAGAAAATAATTCTATCTCCACTAATTGCTTCAAGTACATTAACAACAATAACAAAAAGCAAATGTATATGGCAGGGTTTAATCAACAATTCTTGGCAAAAAAAAGTCCTGTGTCTAAGTAGTATAGGAAAATGTGGAATCTCTACAGTTCCTCCTGGGATGGACACAGTTTTGTGTGTGGCCAGAATTTTTATATTGCTACTCAGAATTGCTTTTTGTAAAGCTCCCTGTCTATTTCAAGAATGAAATATAATACATACACACACAAATATATATGTATATATATACACATATACATATGTACATATATTATATACGCATGCATATATTACCTATGTGTATGTGTATACACACATATATGTATGTGTATATATATATATATATATATATATATATATATACACATACACACACATACTTAGATAATTGGTATTATCTAATTAGATAATACCAAGTTGTTTGGCAAATAGCCATATCTAGTGAAATTCTTTTCCTACCTCAGTCGTAGAACAAAATGTATATGTACATGTATATTATATATATACATATATTAATTTTCAGTTTTAATTACCTTACAAAGTGGCAGATTTCCTAATGGGATTTCCACACATATTTATATAATTGATTGACTCTCACTACACTTATCCCCCTTCCCTACATCTTCTTCTCCCCACTTCCAGGTAAACAGAACACAATTTTCCATGAGCGTGAAGGGATTGTTTTAAAAAAGTATAACATTCAGATAATGGACGAACTGGTACACTAGGGAACAAAGAGTATAATCCTGGAAGAAACAGAGTAAAACCTAAGGTGGCTTATGATTAGAGCATAGATGTTGTAATCTAGAAAAAAAAATAAATTGAGAATTGTAATGATTTTTTTTTTTTGGTAAAAACATATGGATTTTTATAAAAGGGTCTGTGACATAATATTATATATTTCTTATTTCTATTTATTCCAATTTCCTTGTTTTTCCTCAGTAAAACTCCACAAGACTGGTGCAGAAAGGCAATGTTCCCTCTTATAAACATTTAGAATTTGTGTCCATTTGTAGATTATCTCATCTAAGGATCCTTGATAAGTACACAGTCAATATTTTTATTAAATGATATCCATAATACTACACAGAGATTTCCAGGAGTTACTATTTTTATTTGTTTGCTTGTTTGTTTGTTTGTTTGTTTGTTTATTTGCAGTAAATGTTCTCCAGTAAATTGCGATGCTCATTCCTAATACAGAGACACCTAGGCGGAATGTTGACTGATAATTTATAAGAATTCTATCTTAAAAGACTCTGAACAAAATGTTAGTCAGCAAATAACTACAGGAACGAATCTTAGTGTCTAGAAATGCAAAGAATTTAGAGGGCTGTGGAACGTGCTGAATTTTCATACAGCGTCAGCTCTAGTCATTTGTTCTTGACACCCACACTAACAGGCCATGCTCACATAGCTCACTCTCCACCTTTTTGTTCAAGATTCCAAGAGGCCTGAATTTCCCATCTGAAAGCTGACCCTCTGTAAGAGGAATGTATGGAATTATAATAGAATCCCAAAAAGCCTGTTGTCTTCATAAGACCTTTGACAACAGAACTTCAAACAGTAATTTGGAGAAGACAGAATCTTTCAAGCCATGGATGAGAGATCTGTACAATCCTCTCAGGAATGCTGATTTACTGCACCAAGCCCATTGTCATCTGCATGTGGAATGTGTTCATCAAGGCTTCATGAGTGGAGTCACAATAAGATAGTATGTCTGGAGATTCTGTCCTGAGAGTCTGAGCCCTCCCCTGAACTAGGAATGGATGTGTGCAATGTACAAATTAAAAGAGAATCTTTGTTAAATTACAATGATATTGTTTTTTATTTAATAAGTCACTTAATGAAGTGTTATTGCCAAAGTGCTTATGAGTCTGAGAATGTCCTTGAACTTCTGACCTTTCTGCCTCTGAGTGCTAGGCTTAGAAGTATGTGTTTCTACACCCAGAGTTTTTATTACTAGTAATATTATTCAGGATTCTTACATACTTATGAAGCCCTCTACCAACTAAGCTACAGTTATATTCAGTGTCGAGTTTTAAGTATTTTGTTTAATTTTTCATTCTAGTTTTTCACAATTATTTCTAATATGCAATTCTCCATGTGTGAGTTTCTCCATTTTCAAAAATTCAATCTCAGGTCTATTTCTTGTCTACTGAGTAGTTTTGAAATTCACAAATTCATATTAGTGTTTAACAACGATGTAACATAAATTATTACTTCATGGTGACACAGCTTCTGATATGATTTTACTAGAATTTGGTTTTCATAAATTTCATGTAGCCTTTATTATGGATAAGGGATCATTTAAACTTCTCAGTTTTTAGTGTTGACAGCACCATGGAATTGAAATAACAATACATTTGAAGATGGAGCAATAAGATGTTATAAATAGGCCTGTGGCCCCAGTGCACTCCAAGTCTAATCTCCAGGGTCAAGCTGTGATTTGTTGTCCAAAATGACAAAGAAGACCATAGTGATACTTAAAACAGAGTTGGCAATGGTGAGGCATCCCAAATGGAGACCAGTAGGGGAATTCTAGAGCTCTTCTGGCTGAATTCTAGGATCATATTTATTCTGTTTACCATTGAGTATCAAGGCTTTGAATTTATGTGGTTGAATTATTTAAGCTATTTTGATTAGGTTAAGGGAATATTTTTCATACTTTTTATATTCTTTTTTTTTTTTTTTTTTTTTTAGTTTTTTCGAGACAGGGTTTCTCTGTATAGCCCTGGCTGTCCTGGAACTCACTTTGTAGACCAGGCTGGCCTCGAACTCAGAAATCCGCCTGCCTCTGCCTCCCGAGTGCTGGGATTAAAGGCGTGCGCCACCACGCCCGGCCCACTTTTTATATTCTTAATTCAATCTGAAATTTAAAAACTAATGTCATAGTAGTTACATGTTTGCAATATATAGAAACTAAGTCCTGGACCTGCTAAAATGAAACCCTTCCCCACCCCACCACCAGTTCTTATGGATTAAAGAGGCAGACGTTGACCTCTGTGGCCAGACTCCATGTTTCATCCTCAAACACAGGGATTCTAAATTACAATAGTAATGAAACACAATTAAACTGTCTAAGGCGTTTGTCTATATTCATTTCCTGAAATGGTATAACAAAATTAATTGTAATGAGTGACATCTAGGTCATACCTGGTATCATAACATTATCTTATTTCATAATACATGAAGCAGCCTGACAGAGAAAAGGAAATGAAAGAAAACCTTGTTTCCTACATGTTCAAGATGAAAACTTTACCTTTATCTCCATATTGGTATAGTTGGTGGCCAATGGATACTATGAAGAATATACTTTTTTTTAAAAAAACTGTTAAAAAGTAAACATAAATAAATAAATAAATAGACTGCTGTGGTAAATCTCCTCCCAAATATGCCCCAGCAATGAAAACATGATACAATTAACATGAATACATGCTATGTGTGTAGATTGGGCAGATGTACTGCTACACTACCATCTTCCACCTCTGTGAGACCCCTTAGAACTTGTGGTTTCTCCAGGCCATGTGCTTCTACTCTGCTTTACTTCTTCCTCCTTCTCTCCACTCTATCCCTCAAACCTCCTTCTTTTCTTGACTTTTCACTCCACCTTCTCTCCCTCTGCCCAATCATCAGCTCTCCTTTATTTTACAAAGATGGGAAGAAGGTTTACAAGAAATCACTTGAGTGCTGAGTTATTCCTTGTTCACAACCCCTCACAGGGGAATGGAATTGGCATCAAATATAATTAGCCTGAGGGCTATCCACAACACTTCCTCCTTTCTGTCCATTTAAAAGAGTAATTTATCTCAGATATAATTGAATATAACTATTACTAGTTTGTAATTTATAAAGTACAAGAGGCCTAACACCCAGTCCATCATCTTTGTTAGTTAAATGGAACTTCTGTCATCCATCCTTACTTAAAAGACTTACAATTCTACATCTGGCTACTTCTTGGCTTTAGATTGAATGCCATCTTAAAGCCATCCTCTCAAAACTGTTCCTCTCAAAGTAAAAAGCCTGGGTCAGCTAGGAGACAATCTAGTTTTTGAACCCTATCAGAAATCCAAGAATGACTGATATTAACTGAAGAGATATATGAAACCTAACACAGCTTCCAAAACTTAGCCAATCCATAGAGACTGCTGATCACTTGGACAGTCCCTTACTTCAACATGTTGGAGCATCGTTCTTTAGCCTACTGGCCAGGGTCATCTGACAGACTTAGAGAAACAGGAATATTAGGGACTAGCCTACTCTTGTCTTGGCAGAATTAAGCTGTCCTAACCTGTAATTGTGTCCTCTTTGGACAGTTTTATGTCTGTAGATGAATTGAGGCAATTCTTGCCTAGTGACTGTTTTGCCACAACTGGAGTAATTCACATATGCTCAGTTTCTTCTTTGAATCCAAGACAGGGAAAGCGGTCAGGAGCAGACTAGTCTCAACAAGTGAATAAATAGCATTAAAGGTCACATAATGTGGACTTCTGACATTTTTGAAAACCAACTATCTATCTAAAGTAATCTAGACTGTTCTCTGTTACCTACTGTTAGCCATTTCTGAATAAAATAACTGAAAACACCCTAACAATAAACTTAGAGACATGAATTTCCTATTTGGCCCTTAACTCACTGGCTTAAACATCTCAGATCTGTTTATAATAACAGCAATAGAAGGACTGGGTCTAAGCCTTGCACTTCAAAATTTTTAGTATTAAAGACAACCTATACTAACCACCCCCAACCCCAAAGCCTAGGGAACTGGAATGAAGGCTCTTCATAACTTCTTCAAGCTGAATATGGGCATTGAGAAATTTTTGAAGACAGGGGAAAGGTAGGCAAAATGGGAAAATCCATTGGCCTTACTTAAGAAGACTACACCAACAGACAAACCTACATGGTGCATTTCTCTGATATTATATGTATAGAGACAATTTTTTCTCACATAACAAATGCTACCTGTATTTGCATAGATCTCTGAGTTCTCACTAATGCTCTCAATCATTTTGGTCATAGACATCTCTTAGCATGTTTTCTGTTGTATGACTGACTGAGAAGTTGAAGGCATACTGCTGGTATAAAGTCACCGATATCTCGTTCCCTTACTTCAAAGAATATACAAGGAAAGACAAAACAAACATGATATCTAGAGCTATTGTCTTTTAAAGCCAGTAGTGCTATGATAGTGACCCCAGGCTTGTGATTTCATCAATATTAATTACAACTGGAGACTCACCTCTGAATGCTATTAAAATATAATGTACAGGTATACATTTTCAACCCACAAACTTTTAGGAGACATATATAGACTGAATAAATTAGCACAGAGTTTTCCCGTGGAGAAATAAAATAAGATAGAAAACAAAAGTATATTTACATTATTAAAATTGCTATTGTAGATGAATTGGTATAGTAATGAAAATAAGAAGGATGCTTAGAGCACGCAACTCTGCAGCTACATCTATATCTGCAACCCTGGTAAGATTTCTTGTCATTCTTCCTCTTTGCTTGTTATGACATTTCAAGATCTAGTAGGAAAATAAAGTCCTTGTGGCTTAGTGGATGCTTTATTCCTGTCTAATGGATAACTGCTAAGTATGCACATATGCACAGTACTCACTAACAGGTTTGAATATAGTAATCCTGGACATAGATGAAGCATTTTTTAGGATGATGTAATGAGGAAAACGGGCCTACCAAATCACATGCAAATTTTCATTCTAAATAGATGAAAAAAAAATCATCAGATTGGAAATACTCTGAAGTTCAGAGAAAGCAGGAATTTCTGTCCATTTAGAGGGGTCATAATAGCCTATGTTGACAAGATAGGTTCTTTCTCTTTCTCTCTCTCTCCTTCCTCCTTCTACCAACTGCTTCCCCCATCTCCTCTCAACTCCTACTGTTGCTGCTTGCTGCTACTAGTATTACTACCACTACTACTACTACTACAACTACTACTACTACTACTACCACTACTACTACCACTACCACCACCACTAATACTGCTATTCAGAGGCTTTTGTTGTTGTTGTTGTTGTTGCTGTTCATCTATTTTCTTTTTTTCCCCTTTTTTCCTCTCTCTCTTTTTTTCTCCATCTATTTTCTAAATGTCTGTCAAAGCTTTTAGAAAATCTTCATCTAATGATAGATTATAACAGTACAACTGCAAAATTGGTGGCCTCTGGGATATGTAGACCAAGCAATTTGTTTTCTGGCCCCCTATCTTCATACCTTCTCACTTTATTTCCTGGAAATTTATGGTTTTGACAAGATTCCTCTCAGGGGAGCTTTTAATTGAGCTGTATCATGAAAGTTATGTTTCAAATCTCAATGTAAAACAAAAATAATCAGATTTTTATAGAAAGTAACATTTCAAAGCAATTTTATTTTATAAAGATCTTTAATTACTACCTTTGTAAATGCTTAGCACTGGTATATGCAGAGATTTGTTGACCTTTCAGTAAAGAGGCCGATTTTTGCTCCATTAGATGGTAGAATGGTTTAATGGAAAAACCTACACAGGATACATCTTGGTTTTTTTTCTCTCTGATTCTGTCTCTTTGTGGTTATGACTGTTTTTGTATATGTCTCTGTTTTTTTGTGGATGTATGTGTCATGTGTGTATGACATGTGTGTGTGTCTGTGTGTTATGTGTGTGTTTGAACATGCATAGGTATACATATATTTTGAAGGTAGAAACTCCCTCTGAAAATATTTTCTCTGGAAAGAGTCACATGACCTGTGAACATTGGTCTTTGGTATCTTAAAATTTTGTTCCACAGATGCTCTTCTGATGACCTAGCGTCTATTTAAACTACTTAGAGACTCAGATAGTTTTCAACTATTTCTTAAAGATATATTTATTCTGTTGTATGTCTATTAATCTTCTGCCTGCATATATGCTTGTATAAAAATCTTGTGTTCAATGCCCACATAGGTCAGAATAGGACTTCAAACACACTAGAACTAGAGATATGGATAGTTGGATGCCACAATGTCCTTTCTGGGAATTAAACCAAAGTCCTCTGCGAGAGCAGTAAGTAATTTAGTCCACCAAATCATCTCTCTTGTCCTGATATCAATAATTCTTAAAAATAAAAGTAACAATGTTCATCATATAAGCTATCTTGAACTATATGTGGATTTGGCATAAAAATGAAACCAACAAAAATACAAATGAAAATATAATAAAAGTGATATTTTATAGATATGAATTATTTAAAGATGTACACTAATTTTGAACTAATTATTATTATATAGAATTTATAGATCTGAATATTCTTTTCTGAAAGGGTAATTTCTCCTGCCTTATTGAATTACTATTATAAGGTCATCTTTCTAGAGAAAGAAAGAGCTCAAACACTTTGCTCTAAAAATCACTAAATATATTACAAGTGAGACTTCTTATCATTCCATCATATTAGATAGCAACTAATCCTTTTATAAAACCAAATTCTAAATCAGGGACCAATCACATGGCTCAGTGCATAAAAGCATCAGTCTCACACTTGTGAATGGAGTTCAACCCAGAGATCCACATGGGTAGTAGAAGAGAATCAATTATGTTAGTTGTACTTTGATCTCTACACATGGTCATGTGCCTCTCTACCCTGACAAGATAAACAAATACAATGTAATAACTTTTTAAAAATATTAAATTAGCACTTTTTTGTTTACCTCTCAGTATGGTGTGTTTCTATGAATTCCCATGTGACAGGACTTGTAAACATCAATGGCTTGGGTCATAATTCTCTGGAGATTTATGATTTAACTTAAAGTATTTAAATTACAACATAGTATGTTTTCTGTACTTGTAGACAAGGAGAAGAATGTGCATACAGTTTATATAGATAATACCATCTGTAGAAACACATACAGGTATCCTGCTTTTTCTCAAGCCCTACTTGCATTATGAGATTGCATCTAAAAGTATAAGTTAGTGATTTCCCTTTTCTATGGACTGCCCCTTCCTGCCATACTAATTTAGTAAGTATATCATGAAGTTCATAAAACATACTATTTCAACATTGAACTATTTGCCTTATTCCAGACAATATGGCAAGGTTGTATCTCTTTCTGCATCTGGGAAACATTTTGGAAAAACAGCTCTTCTTTGTGTGTTTGTGTGTAGTTTTTTATTTGAGAGCTTAGCAGAAATAACACAAAACAATTCACCATCAAAGTTTCTGGAAAAAAATCAATGAACTGTTTACCTCCCTGTCTTTGCTCTCTGAATTTTATTGTATATCAAAATTGCATTATTTCTATGAAAAATGGGGATGCATTACTTCCATTACATTCACTATCTTGCAGGTAATATGTCAAGTTGCATGGAGGATATTGGATACTCAGAGCTTACCTGGTCTCATCCTTTACTGATTTATGCATTTATTCATCTTTAATTTTATATATTCTTCAAGAAGAATGGGCCATATCTATATGTACTGACATGAGGGAATGTTCAGGAATCATATTAACTTGGAAAAGAAGATTGCTAGTGTTTTTCTTTCACAAAACACAAAATAAAACAATTCCACTTATATTTGTGTATGTGTAGATTAATTAGAAGGATCTGTACTAAGCTATTGGCAGTGATTACCTGGGATAAGAAAAATTGCATCGATATATGAGCAGAGAGGAAAATATGAATAAATCTGTTGTTTATAATTTTTTGTGTTCAGTTTTTCCCTAAAATGAAATCCTGGTTATTAGAAATAAGCACGCTGTAGCATCTTTCTAATTACAAAATACAGGTCTGTATAGAGGCCCTCTCACATTTCCCTGTGTGAGCCCAGCTAACTCTCTATTGAGCCTCTCATCTTTGATACATATTGTAGCCTAATGCATCACTCTTAATTCTGAGCTCAAAGTGCTATGCAAGATTTCACAGCATTGACTCATGACTACCATGAGCTTGCCTAACGTGCTTACTTTATGACTGTCAATTGTATGTCAAAACTGCAGACCTTTGGAAACACTGGGGTCCACCTGTAAAACTTCCCATTCCCATAGTGGCATGGAAGAAAGTGAGCCATCTGTCCTAGTGACCATAACTGACAGACAGTCCCAGTCACTGTTTTTCCTATCTAATGTAGAATGTGCGGTTTGAATATGTTTCCCAGAGGCTGCTTACAGCCAAGGCCTTGTATCAGCTCAGATCCATTCCTATGAATCTCAGAATGGCTCTATGTGGAACCTCACACAGGAACTCCCCACCAGCTCTCTGAATCTTTCTTGGAATTTCAGATAAAGGCACACTTTTCCGTCATGAATTTTTCCACCCTATCATTGGTCTTTAGTTTTTTCAAGTATCTCATTCTTTTAGTATCTTCTGAAGCCTCTTCTTTCCTTCACCTCCTCACTAGAAGTTTGTCTTTATAATTTTTTTCCAGCACAATCCTTGTATATTTTTTGATATTGTTTTTTGGTTCCTAATTCAGCTATAAAGATGCCTTTATGTCATACATACAAATATATGTATATAAAATATATACATATATGAAAAGTTGTTACATCCAATATTTTCTTATATCCATCTTCTAGTTTAAAACATAGACTTAGAAAAATATTATGTTAATGCTTTTGTGTTTAGCATTTGGTTTAGTTTGGTACTTAGTGGATTTTTTTTTTTTGTCTTTTTTTTTTCCTTTGGTTTTTTTCTTTTTTATTTATTTATTTATTTATTTTTTTATTACATATTTTCCTCAATTACATTTCCAATGCTATCCCAAAAGTTCCCCATACCGCCCCCCACTTCCCTACCCTCCCATTCCCATTCTTTTGGCCCTGGCATTCCCCTATATTGGGGCATATAAAGTTTGCAAGTCCAATGGGCCTCTCTTTCCAGTGATGGCCGACTAGGCCATCTTTTGATACATATGCAGCTAGAGACAAGAGCTCTGGGGTACTGGTTAGTTCATCATGTTGTTCCAACTATAGGGTTGCAGATCCCTTTAGCTCCTTGGGTACTTTCTCTAGCTTCTCCATTGGGAGCCCTGTGATACATCCAATAGCTGACTGTGAGCATCCACTCTTGTGTTTGCTAGGCCCCTGCATAGTCTCACAAGAGACAGCTATCTTTGGGTCCTTTCAGTAAAATCTTGCTAGTGTATGCAATGGTGTCAGCGTTTAGAAGCTGATTATGGGATGGATCCCTGGATACGGCAGTCTCTAGATGGTCCATCCTTTCATCACAGCTCCAAACTTTGTCTCTGTAACTCCTTCCATGGGTGTTTTGTTCCCAATTCTAAGAAGGGGCACAGTGTCCACATTTTGGTCTTCATTCTTCTTGAGTTTCATGCGTTTAGCAAATTGTATCTTATATCGTGGGTATCCTAAGTTTTGGGCTAATATCCACTTATCAGTTAATACATATTGTGTGAGTTCCTTTGTGATTGTGTTACCTCACTCAAGATGATGCCCTCCAGGTCCATCCATTTGGCTAGGAATTTCATAAATTCATTCTTTTTAATAGCTGAGTAGTACTCCATTGTGTAAATGTACCATAATTTCTGTATCCATTCCTCTGTTGAGGGACATCTGGGTTCTTTCCAGCTTCTGGCTATTATAAATAGGGCTGCTATGAACATAGTGGAGCATGTATCCTTCTTACCGGTTGGGACATCTTCTGGATATATGCCCAGAAGAGGTATTGCTGGATCCTCTGGTAGTACTATGTCCAATTTTCTGTGGAACCGCCAGATTGATTTCCATAGTGGTTGTACAAGCTTGCAATCCCACCAACAATGGAGGAGTGTTCCTCTTTAAAACTAAAAGTATAATCTTATCTAGTATGAATATATTCAGGTCAAAAGGAGACAATCTGCTCACTTTTCAGGAAGTGCTACCAGTCTATTTGAAGACAGCTATGTGTCAGCTTAATACCCCAAGTGAGCTCCAAGCTATGTTCTAAGACACTGTTGTTGAGCTTCCCCATGCCCAAAATATTTTACTGAGTTCAAGTGAGTTTTCATGCTCATGATCTTAATTTATCCAAACTTTAAAAGCCTAAAATATCACTGAATCTCTCTCATTACTAAAGAAACAGCCTTGATTAATCACTTTAAGCATTTCAAAATAATCTACCCGTTAACCTATATTTAACATAAGCATGTGTAAAATTTATATGTGACTATTCATTGGTAGAATAGTATATTCTTGGAGAGCACTAAAATCAAGTTGCATTTCTTAATCCTTCAAAGAAGTAATAAGATTTAGAATGTTCCTATTTATTACTCTGCAATTGTAAACTGTTTTTGAGGTAGATATAGATGGATAGAGATATTGAGATAAATTATTATAATTACTATCCTGTTATTCAATTCTAATCTTATATTGTAATGAAGGAAATAAACATAAGAATGCTTTCTTCTCTTACCGTTAAAGCTAGTACACCATAAACTATTTTTAAAAAAAAAACCGATATTTTACTCACCTCTCTACATTTACTTTGTTAGATGCACCTTAATCTGGAAGGTAATTACTCACAATTCAGTTGTCTTGAGCTTGGAACCATCTGGGAATGCTGGAAAAGTCTGTTTTCTCAGCAAAGCTTAGAATGCTTTTCTAACAATCCTTGTAGTTTTGCTTTGAATGCAAGTTAGAGTCACTCAAATTTTAAGGCAGCAGAAAGAGGTACATGATTTTGAAAAATCATTTCAGATGTTGGCACTATGGAAAATGTACATGGTGATAGATAAGACTATCAAAGAGAAACATCTAGAAGACATGTTCTGAAGGCTCTGTAGGATATGACTACAGCCTGGAGTTGTAGGCAAGGCAAGGGAAAGAAGTCTCAAGTGGAATTTTGAGTTAAACACTTCACAAGTGTGGGCCTTTGATAAAGGACACAGCCTCACATATATTTTCCTTCCTGTGTAAAGGAAAAATCTGCTTCAAGGTGTAGGAGTTTTAATTAATAATACACTCTAAGTAGGCACTATGTTTTTTATCGGCTTTTTGCAGAATCATTTGACTTGTATCCAATAACAGATTCAATACTTACATATGATCACACTCAGTTTTATGAGTAGAAAAATTAAGGCACCATGAAGTGAAGTAAAAAAAAAAAAAAAGTGGTTCTGTGCTATCTGAAAATTATTGACAGTCCAGAACGAAATATACGCTTGATATAAAGTAGGGAATTTCTAAATGACTATAAACAACCTCAAAAATACTGTTCTTGAGAGATAGTATCAAGTCTCTAATTTTTTGTGCCAGGATACTCTGATGAGATTTTGTTACTATGAATGATACCAACTGATTGGATGCTCACACACGTGGCACAGGTGTATTTCTTGGAGATGGCCATTCAATGGTAAAGTAAGAAACCTCTAGCTCCATGATAATTTCCCTCTGCTAAAATAGATAGCACACTGACAAGATATATGAATGAAATTAACTGAATTGGCAGTGTTTGTAAGTCATGCTTGGTAAATTTATTTTTAGAATTATTTACTCAGAAATATCACACAGGAACAGAGGTCTATAGTCTTTCCTTATTTCCTTGTCTTTTCAGTGAGAACTAAAGAAGCAAACTGGCTTTTTTTTTTTTTTTTTTAACTCTAAAGTATCAGGTGTAGCTAATGACAGACTGTCTTTTTTTTTATTTTTGGTAATTTTTCTCTACTACTAATTTAGAGTCCTAATTATAGTGATGCATTAATATGTGAAAATGGATCAGTCTCTGAATAAATAAAAATATCCACTTGTTTCTATGCTATTCATCCATAAATGTAAATTCATTTCGGAAGGAAAAAAAGTGAATATTGAAGAGTGAATTTCAAACAGACATATGTGCCAGGATTTTAGTTGCATGAAAAAGAAGCAATGATTTGAAAGTGATTCTTGGTAGTTATTTATAACAAGTCGTGAATAGATAATTTTCTTGGTGCTTCCTTACCTAAGCACCAATACTAAAGAAAGGTTTTGAATTTCAGAAGTGCTATTTTCACAACTATTTATAAAATTGAATCTTATTTATGATTCATATCATAAATGCTTTTTTAAAGAGCATTAATGTTCAATGCAATATCATCATTCAGTTTATAACATAACGTTATATATCATGAAACCTCTTTTCTTATTCTCATAGCTAAACTTTTTACATAGACACACAAAGCATATATACAATCATCAAATATGCTGTCTTTGAACTTTGCTTTTTAAACTTTTTTTTTTTTTTTTTTAAAGATTTATTTATTATATGTAAGTACACTGTAGCTGTCTTCAGACACTCCAGAAGAGGGCGCCAGACCTCGTTGCGGATGGTTGTGAGCCACCATGTGGTTGCTGGGATTTGAACTCTGGACCTTCGGAAGAGCAGTCGGGTGCTCTTACCCACTGAGCCATCTCACCAGCCCCCTAAACTTTTTCTATAACTCTTCACGAATAAGCAAATTTCATTTTCACACTTGATGATAATTTGTTGAATTGCTCCAGTTCTGTATGTCCACCTAACCTTTCCATTTCAATAGAGTTATATATAATTTTGCTAGTTACTTGTTGTTAAGTCAGAGCATGCATTTGCAAAATAGACTCATTACACTGGAGTATTTTATAATCTGAGAAGTTGAAATGCATACATTTAAATAATTCTGCCTGTTAAATTACAAAGATGTAGGAACTAGGGAAGTCATGAGAATCAGAGATACTTAGTGAGAATAATGGTGTATTTCAGGTAGACATTTTAGAGTTGCAGTCTTGTCATCTGAGAACAAGTACATAATTCCCTTTTGTCTTTGTATCAATCTGTCTCATCTCTACATATTTAGCTGTTCTATGTTTATTTACCTAAAAAAGAAAACATCTTTGTTTTCCAAACTCACCACTGACATTTCCAAACGAATCTAGACAACATAGAAGCATGATGAATCATACAGTGTGCTATCCAATAATTAATCCCTGGACTTGTCTGTATCAGGCACATGCTATCCACTACAGTGATCATGAAAGTAAGGGAGGTGGTATATAATCAAATCTCTATAAAGACAGCACTCTAAAACACTTCTCAGTTTGTTGTCAGACAAAGTGAAATATCTGAGGATTCCTTCATTCTGCATTCAGACCTCTTCAGTGTGACAGTTTAGAATTGTTATGGGGCCTGCACTCAAATGGAGAAAGGTCAGAGGAAGATTAGGTTTTCTTCCTGCCAACCTGGTTGTATATCATGAGGAAACAAACTGTCACAATTGGAGGAAGACACAATCCTATTCATTTTTCTTTATTGGATTTTTCCAATGTACCATGGCAACTAAGAGAACATTCTCAAGTGATCTTTTTAAAGTGACACCAGACAAAGAATGCTCAGATTGCATCGATCCTTGTCATTAGTATTTTATTATAGTGAATTACTGCAGTCACTCTCCAACATTCCAAGGTCTCAGTTCACAAAAGTGATTACAAACGAGATGAGTTACTGGGGAGAGTCAGGGCTCTAGAACCATTATTTATAGTAAAGAAGCCAGCTTTGCAAAGGTCTTACCAGGGTTTTAGAGACTTTGTTTGAAAGCCATTGTTAGGCTTCTAAATATTCTGGTAATTTTCTATGAGATATGACATGTTTTTTGAATGCTTATTGATGGCAAACGATATATATCTGTTGAATTAATATTTGCTTTTGTAATACAGAGCTATCTAGCATAGTATATGTTAACCCCACTGATGAAAGCAGAAAGACTACTGACCCAAATCATGGCCAAATTAATTATAGTAAGCTTTTTTATTTATGTATAGGAATTTCTCTCCCAAAGTCAGGGTGTAAGAGATCATCACTGGACATGGGGGAAATAAAAGCTTTTATAGATCAGGAGTAGGGCAAACAGGTGATTTGGCAGGCAAATAAGCAGAACATAAGCATAACAAGTTGGTCATAACAACCTCTGGTTATAAGAAGGTAGCTATAGCAAGATGGACATAACAGCTTTTGAAACAAAGGCATGGTTATTTCCTGAAAAAGGCAGTACAAAAACACTTATAAAGTTACTGGTAGGATATAGCTGAATCTTTCTGAAACAATTTTAATTCATAAATAGAAATGAATCCAAATAGGAGTGAATATAGTTTGTTTTTACTATAATATGGCTTTGAAGCCCAAGTTAGAGAAAGGGTGGTTTATCACATACTCATTCCACTGTTCACTTTTTGTGGGCATGTTAATTATTCTCTCAGTTCCTCGTCTTCCAGGTTTAAATGGAGATAATGATTCCTAATTCCATTGGAATATTTAAGAATTAGGTATTGATACATGGAATGAGCTAAGAGTTCAATCTAATGAATAACTATTTAAATTATTATATAATATGTCATCTTGTTAATTTTATTAATGGATTATATCCTATGATTTTATATATGGCAATATATGTCATCTATTTTACATGTTAATGTTGCTTATCATATTGAAACGTAGATACTTAATAATAGTCTGAAAGCCAATATTTAATATTACATGCCCCACTAATGTTACAAGTTTATGTGAGATGTCTAAAAATGTTTTAAACCTAAGCGTTCATCCTTCTGTGTACAGGGTATACTTTTATCAAGAATGAAGTTTTTCATATCTGAGCTATATATTTAATTTGCTCTGTTTCATTTAGAGGATTTTTAGTATTCAAGTCCTATTTTATAGTGTGACTCCACTTTATTGGCTCAGGTCCCATATAAAAATGACAGATAATATGTCACTGTAATCATTACAGTTCTGTGGCTAAGGATCTATAATATAACTCAGAAGGATGTCTGTATGTAAAGCATGGCAGGTCTGTGCCCTGAAATCTATTCTCTTGGAGAAAAAAAAAGGTATTATTCATTGATTTGGAGATATCAATTCTCTCAATAACATTTTTCCCCCTCCAGTTGGTCATTTTTTCTCTGTCTCAGGCATATGGGGCTGGGGATAGTCTATTATGTGACAACAGAAACAGATATTAATAAAGGAGAAGTACCTGTCACCCAGTTGACATCGAAGGAGCTTAATACCTGGTGCACTATCACTGGTCAGTTACTTAGTATTCTAATGACTTTCTTCATCAAATTAGTTTAGTTAATTCTCAACCACATGAGAGTGATAATTTAAGTCACTGGAGACTGGAGACATGGAAGGAAAAAACAAAAACAAAAAATCAACAGATTTTTATTCCCCTTCCAGTGTACCCTCTGACTATTCCCCATCCCATATATCCTCCCTGCCCCCCTGTTTCCACGAGGATGTCCCAACTCCCCACTCCCTACCCCTCATCCCACTGGACCACTAAACTCCCTGGGGCCCAGTATCTTGAGGGTTATGTGCATCTTGTCTGACTGAACCTAGACCCTGCAGTCCTCTTATATATATACATATATATATATATATATATATATATATATATATATATATATATATATATATATATATACATATATATATATGAATGAGAGATCTTGGAGGTCCAGGTTAATGGAGACTACTGGTCTTCCTACTGAGTCACCTTCCTTCTCAGCTGTTCTCAGCTGTCCATAATTCAATCACAGGAGTCAGCAGCTTCTGTCCATTGGTGGGGTGCAAATATCTGCATCTGCCTCTTTCAGCTGCTTGGGTCTTTCAGATGGCAGTCATGTTAGATCTCTGTTTGTGAGTGCTCCACAGCCTCTGTGTTCACAATGATTCACTGTCCAATTCAGTATAACAAGAAATGAAAGAGAAACCTTGGAGGTGACTGAAAATAGAACCTGACTGGAGAAGAAAACTTGAGAGAATAGAGTCCTAGATACAAGTGAAAACTGTTTAGTTAGGAACTGTTTCCAATTCCTGCTATGCAAATCTATCACTATTAACTAAATGGCTGATTTGCTGTATTTAGTTCCTACAATTTTAAGGGTTGTATTATTACCATGATGGTTTACAATATAAATAATGAAATAATTCTTTTCCTACTCTATCTTAACATTCAAACAGCACAACACTATTTACCTAATTTCCACCTATTGCCCACATATTTTCAAGAGCACTATCTGTCTAAATAAAAAAGATATTTGTGGAAATGTAGATGAGATTGATATTAATTTTTATAAACAGCTTCAGGAAGGGAAGAAGGGAGGGAGGAATGGTGGGAAGGAGACAGAGTTTGATGTATTGTAATTGGGAATATGAAAAAGAATGGGATTTCAGACCAAAGAGCAGAACAAGCAGCATGAGGAATGACAGGTGAGCCTTGTTTAAGACTGATGAATGGCAGACAGGTGCTAGTTGTCTTCTGAAACACTCCACCCAGCAGGTGACTCAGACAGATACAGACACCTACAGTCAAACAGTGGATAGACTCTTATGGAAGAACCAGAGGAAAGATTGAGGGCCTGAAGGAGGTTGGAACTACAGAGGAAGACCAACATTCAACTAATTTGGACTCTTGGGGACTCTGAGAGCCTAAACCACAAACCAAAGAACATATACTCAGGCCTCCCTATGCAGATGTAGCAGATATGCAGTTTGGTCTTCATGTGACTCCTAAACAACTGGAATGGGGGTTATCCCAAAAGTTGTTGCATACACATGGTATATGTTCTTGTCTATCTTCAGTGGGAGGGGAAGTGCCTAACCTAGCCTTGCATAGACTTGAAGTGCCAGGGTTGGGGGTTACTCAGGGTCCCCACCTGCTCAGAGGACAAGAGAAGGGGAACATGGGCAAATGATTATGGTAGGGGATACCTGGGAGGGACAGTGAGTGGGATGTAAAGTGAATAAGTAAAAAAAAAATAAATAAAAAATAAATAAGAAAAAAAGTCAGGTGAGGTGGCACACGCCTTTAATCCCAGTACTATGGAGGCAGAGGCAGGCGAATCTCTGAGTTCAAGGCCAGCCTGATCTACAGAGTGAGTTCCAGGACAGCCAGGGCTACACAGAGAAACCCTGTCTTGAAAAAAAGCAAAGCAAAGCAAACCAAACAAATAAACAAACAAAATAAAAGAAAGAAAGAAAAAAAAAACAGAAAAAGAAAAAAGAGAAAGAAACATAGACAGACAGACAGACAGACACACACACACACACACACACACACACACACACACACACAGAGAGAGAGAGAGAGAGAGAGAGAGAGAGAGAGAGAGAGAGAGAGAGAGAGTCAGTCACTGGAGAGATGTAAGAAAGGAAAATTAAGGATGAGGGATGAGTTCCTTTAACTAAAATAGTGTTCACAAGAAGAGAGAAGAACAATGGTGTAACTTGTTTTCTCCTTTGGAAAATGGTGCTCAGCAATATATTTAAAAATCTTGATAAAGGACGATATTTTACAGAAGCAAGTATTATGTTTATGTACATAACTATCCTCTTATAATCTTGAAAAAGCCTCAAGTATGAAGCAGCACACACACACATACACACAGGTTTTATTTTAAAAAAATGTTGCTGAAGTTTCTTACTAACTTCCTTAAGATTAATGTCAGATTTAAATTTTCTCTTTTTCCTAGAAATGATCCACTTGATTGCATGCCTGTTTGTTTACCCAGAGAGAGTGGAGCTGAGGAAGCTGGAGCTTCTGTTGACACTCTAAATTCATGTGAGTATAACTTGAACAGCATATTTAAGAAATAAAGAGAATCATCTCATGTGATTTGCAAAGAGTCTTGGGAATGAAAATATTTGAGAATTAGCATGGTTATTTGCTGAGTACTGGGCCTTGGCCATCCTGTTGCTAGGGAGTTGGGTGAGATTGTAAACCCCTATGAGGAGAACTTTGAAGCAGTCTCTCTCACAGCTTTCCAGGATAATAACCTGTAGTCTCAGGTCTCAGCAAACAAAGCAACCTTCTTTCACTTCAATACCCTCTTCAGTCTCTCTCTCTCCTCTCTCTCTCTCCTCTCTCTCTCTCTCTCTCTCTCTCTCTCTCTCTCTCTCTCTCTCTCTCTCTCTCTCCATATTATCTATCTATCCATCAATCAATCAATCTATCATATATATATATATATATATATATATACACACACACACACACACACACACACACACACACACACACACACACATCAGTATCTTGTGAATTTGCATTTCTCTAAAGAGCTGACAGTAATTTGTCAATACCTAGTGAAATCCAAGGGAATGAATGACTTTGTGTGCATTTCCAGTTCTTCAAACAGTGTCTAAACTGTGCCAGATCATTCTGGCTGCTGGCACATATCTGTAATCCCAGTCTTGAGAAAGGTGGGACAAAAGGATTGCAGCAAGTCCAAGGGCATCCTGGGCTATATTCTGAGTTCTGACATAGCCTAGGCTGCAGTGTGATACCATTTCACACTTTAATATCCAGAGAAAGAAAGAAAGAAAGAAAGAAAGAAAGAAAGAAAGAAAGAAAGAAAGAAAGAAAGACAGACTAGCATCTCAAATAATATTTTGAAATTTTTAGGCTTTCATCTCATTTCTATTCTCTACTTGACTGTTAAAATTTACCTTGAAACACTGCTTAAATTCTACTCAGAAGTGTAACAATTCATAAAAATTTTCCCCTGTGTTGTTCAACTTAGAGCAATGTTTCAAGTTTGCTTGTATGTCTTTTATCATAATTTATTCACATCACTTCTACATTTCAGCCCTTTGAAATCAGGGAAATTAATTGAGCTATTTTGCTAGTCTCACTAACTGTTGGTTAAGAGTTTAACTTATCAATAATTATTAATCACTTTAATTGCTATCTTTAGGTAATAAAAGGGTCTCTGGAATATTTCCAACCATATCAGTATTATCTTTGATAAAATATTCTGTTCCTGAAATGAAAATTTGGCTATTTGATAGGGCAGCTTACTGTAAGCAGTCATATATATACATATATATATATATATATATATATATATATATGCAGTTTTGAAATTACTTAAAAAATTAAGTCCTACACTGAAGAAATTGTACTATTCTGTATATTATTATGTAATCATTTGTGATCTATTATCAAATAATTAAATGTATTTGTTAATTCAAATGATGTATATACATATACACAAGTCCATACCTTTAATCTTGGTTAGTTCAATGTGCTATGAGATTTTTACAATACTTACCAATTTCATTTCTGAATATACATGTCTTGTGTGTGTATATGTATGCAACTTTAATAAAATCCCATGTAAATAAATAAGTTAACTGTAACTCCTGTGAGTCAACATAATCAGAGAAGAAACAAACATAGGGTTTAAGGTGAATCTAAGGATTTTGCTGAAGACAGATATGTAGGAAAATATCTGGGAACAGAAATCTAACAAATTAGTTGTAGCCACTTAAAACTGAGTGGCCATTGATTAAGTCATTGTGAAGGAAATAAAATCCTCTTGCAGTCTCTTTATGTTTCTAATAAAGGCAACTAATACTACATAAAATAAGACACTTACAAAGTGTTTCAAGATTCTGGATAAGCAGTCCTGTCTTTATGTAATCCATCCCTGCTTTCCCAATTTGCTGGTCAAACTTGTTCTTTCCAGTTCTTCCACCTCCTCCTCTTCCTCTTATTTTTAGGTGTTTGGTTATGACTGCTTGGCACCAGACAGACTTTGTGGGGGGCTTTTCCCTCAATAAAATCAATTCTTCTTTCTTATGCTTTCATCACCCCCTTGATTGCCTGTAGTTCTTCAGGTGGGGCTTTGTAAATTTTTTCTCATCCACATTGACATACAGTCTGATGGTGTTGTTATGCAGACATTATTTAATAAACTGAATGCTTCAGTTTTATAAACATAGCTACAGAGCTTCCCTATCATTCCTCTCTCCCCTCCTCTCCCCTCCTCTCCCCTCCTCTCCCCTCCCTCTCCCCTTCTCTCCCCTCCTCTCCTCCCCTCTCCTCTCCCCTCCCTCTCCTCTCTTCCTCCTCTCTTCCACCTCTCTTCTTCTTCTTCTTCTTCTTCTTCTTCTTCTTCTTCTTCTTCTTCTTCTTCTTCTTCTTCTTCTTCTTCTTCTCTCTCTCTCTCTCTCTCTCTCTCTCTCTCTCTCTCTCTCTCTCTCTCTCTCTCTCTGGCTTTGGGCTTTTGAATTCAAGGATTCTCTGTGTGTAACATCCTTGGCTGTTCTTGAACTCACTTTGTAGGTCAGGGTGATTTTGAACAGATCTTTTCTTGGGTCTGCCTCCTGGAGAAAGTTGGGATTAAAGAGATTAAGAGCATGCTCCATCACAGCCCTCATATCTTAAAGTCATGTGTTCACAGCAGTTGTCTTGGTTCTCTTGATTTTATTAAATTTGTGTCCCCACCTAAGGCTAAAGAAGAATTAGTTTTTGTTTTTGTTTTTGTTTTTGTTTTGATGTATCTTCTTACCTGTATTGAGTTAATTTGCCCTGGGTTTGACATTTTGAAATGCATCTGACACCTTGTGCCTATCCTGGAGTTGTATACACTGAAACATTCTCATGAATTAAAGTTTTTCCATGACATACTTCTGCCAGGTCTTTCCCTAGAAACAATCAAGCAAATCAATAATGATTCTTTGGTGGCTTGAGGGCTAAATTATTTTTTTAATTAACTATTCAGATTTTTTTCATTAGTGGTAACTTTATAGACACAGAAACAATTTGTTTAGGAAAAAACTGTGTTGGAATTAATCTGAATTTTTCTGCTACAAAATTTTAGAATGTTAACTGCCCTTATACTTCATATTTAGCTAAGGTGACTTGAATGATGTCCACACACATAGGCCATGCATGCCCAGACTGAAATCTGCAAAGATGATTTATTCCCAAAGCACAGTCAAAAACTTTTAGCAGCAAAGACAAGATCCTATAAATACCTGGCAAGCACCATGGACCATGGTTATACAACCTCAGAAGAGATTGCCTAGTCCTGCAACATAAAATAACATGTAGAGTATATTTCTTTTAATTTTGACTTTCTTAGAAAATCTTTTAAATAAATTTAAAAATTAATGCAGAGACAACAATAGTGAAGATTTTCTCAAGGTTAGGATCAGCCGTATTTCTAGGCATCCCGCTTTCCCATCCAAGTCATTAGGGCATAATCCTCTCAAAGTTGCCATCACTTAAGAAAGCAACATGTTTCCCAGATCTCCAAAGGACCTGCTGAAAACAATTTTTTAGTCAATTTAAATATATATGGAATAAATATGCTCTACAGTAAAAATATAAAGAGTAAAGTTAATCTACATATGAGGCATTCATGGAGATTTTTATTAGCAAAACTGTGTGAAGGCTACATAGTAATACAAGGCAGCACAGTAGCATAAATAGCTTGGCTGAAAAGACTTCTTCAGATGATCTTACTGTTCTGCTTATTCTCATGAATTAGATATTCTGCCTTTCTTAACAGTTCTGTAGCTAGCATCATATTGATTGGAACTCTGTAAAATTATAAGTATAATTAGTGATTATTATCAAATTAATTGTAACAGTTTAAGTTAAAAAGCAACTGTTTTTCTCTTAGAACAGATAGCAGATATTTAAACAGATATTTCTTGAGAAAAAAAAACTGTAGTGCATTTGAAAGGTTACCATTTTCCTCTATACATTTAAATTGGTCACTAAACAAGCCGGAGGAGTTAAGTTCTGTGAAGGTCTGTAGCAGGTGATTTTTCTCTTTTCTTCCAATAAATGAACAACACAGTATAACTCTGAATCTTCTAGGAGAATCAACTCCAATTTCCATCCACTTGGTATTTGAATCTAGTAGATTAATATGGCTACAAGTTAACTCCATTAAAATCTTGATTTTTCTATAAGGGAATTAGTGTGCTTTGTATGCACATCTCCCAAAAGAGGCCTTTTTTTGGTTTGGTTTGGTTTTTTAAGAAAAGAGTCCTTTTGTGGTGGTCTTCATAGGGGTGCTGGTTTTCAATGATTCAGAACATTATTTTGCCAATTTGCTGATGTTTTCCATTTTTAAAGAAGAGACCTATAAAACCAATCACATTAGATGTCTTTCATCTGCAGAGAAACCAAATGAGAAACGTGCTTGGTTATTAAATTACAGAATTAGCCTTTGAACACTTTTTATTGTTTGTGTTCGAAGAGGCAATTCTTGATATTAAACTTAACACTGGAGGAGATTATTCAACCACCCACTGACAGCATTTTAGACTTTTCAATTTAGCTGTTCCTATGGAATTGTGGGAGGAATTATAAGCCTACTGTGGAAAACTGAATAATTGTAGCAAGGATTCATTTATTTATTTTTATAATCCTAGCCTAAAACAAGATTAACATAGCTTATCATCTTGAGGTTCTGATTTTTTTCACAGAGTGCAAAAATAATATTTGCTATTATTTTATAATTTATCTTAGATAACTTTATAAAGACTAAGTTCCAGAGAAGCCCTTGTTTTATCTGTTATACAAGAAAGTAGATATTCAAAACAGGTTTAAAACTATAAATTGATTCCTTTACAGTGATATCCTAAGATGCACCTATTTCCAGATAGTGAATTAAGCAAGTATCATTAATAATAAGATGCACATTTTGTCGAAAAATTTTCAATCATAAAATTGAGTCACATTGTATATAGCATTGCTAAAAATTTAGTTTTCATTAAGCATTTCTTTTGCATAATATATAAAATACCATGGTCTCTTATTTGGTAATATTTTATTTGTGTTTACATTTGTTTCTATGTATCTGTTTGTGTGTATGCACATATTTATATGCATGCATATATGTACATGTTTGTTCCTATGTATATATACAGGTATATATGAAATATGAATATATATGAAATATATATGCATGTATATATGTATATATGAAAATACATATATGTGTACTTGTGTTTGCATGTGTCTGTTTACATGATATATGTGTGTGTGTCTATATGTGTGTATATGTATGTACACAGCAGTGATCTCTGAAAGAAAAATTAAACTTTACCTCTCTCATGACATCTAGAAATTATTTTTGTTTTACCTATTAAAATTACAACAAAATACCATAAAATTTAAATAATAAAACACAAGAGACAGAAATTAATTCCATCCTTACTTACTTCCATACTGAGGTTAATGTTTATATACACACACACATATATATATATATATATATATATATATATATATATATATACACATATATACATACACATACATATACATATATATGGTCCATTTCTCTTTTAATCTTTTATGTTTATTGAGTAAGGGAATGTATATTACTTAATAAAAGAAAACATACCTCGATTCCTTAGGAAACAGTATTAAGAGTAAATGAATTTTTCCTCCTCCACTGATATTTAAAAAAATATGATTCTGTTACATCTCATAGTAACAGAAAACAAATAAACACACACACACACACACACACACACACACACACACTCATACATGCACACACAGACACATATGTGCATACACAAATGCATAATTACACAGTCATTAACACACGGGTGAAAATACATTTGGACACACACTAACACATTCTTGTCCCAGTAATTCCAATAAAACCATTATGTGTGTAACCCTGAAGTCAAGTATAATAAGTCAATTGCATGTCACTAAGTACTTAGCACTTGCAGGAAAAAACACCATTTATTGCAATAATAGAAATTACATTTAATCAATATGCTCTTTGCTTTGAATCCATTTGTGACTGCAGAAAAGCCTTTAATAACATGTTTTGAGAAAAAATCATCCAATTGAAGAATATGCCTAAGAGAAAGAGCTGGCTTTGCTTCATTCCAATTTAGCAGCTACAAAATTGACACAGATTTTATATTTTGTGGCATCACAGCACCTATTTATTTTGTGATTGAGTTTTTGGCATTTTAAATTTTATTGGTCCTATACATTTACCAACAATCTATAACTACATTTATTTCTTTTTATTACATTTACTTATATTGCATACATGAAAATGTATATGTGTGGGCATGTGTGTCACCCAATATGCATGTACATGAAGTATGCCAATTTTCTAGATTCAGTTCTTGCCCCAACATATGGGCCCCAAGGATTGAACTCAGATCTTCAGGCTTTTTGGCAAGTGATTTTACCTACTGGGCCTCTCCTTAGATCTACTTTCAGTAAGTATATTGATTTTACTTTTATCTAAATTAGGCCATGTCTTAGTTAAACTTTCATTGCTATGAAGGGACAACATTACTAGGGCAGTTCTTATAAAGGAAAATATTTACTTGGGGCTGGCTTACCGTTTTAGAGTGTCAATCCATTATAATCATGGTGGGAAGGATGGCAATATCCAGGTAGACATGGTGCTAGAGGAGACAAGTTTTACATCTTGATCAGCAGGCAGCAAAAGAGGACTGTGCATCACACTGGCCAGACATAAGCATATATGTGAGCCCTCAAAGTCCTGCTACCACAGCAACACACTTCCCACACCTCCCACCCACCTTTGAATAGTGCCACTCACTATGGCCAAGCATTGGAACATGAATCTATGGGGACCAAATCTATTTAAAACACCACATTCCACTCCCTGGCCCCCAGAAGCTTGTAGATATAACATAAGTCAAAATGCAATTAGTTCAACTTAAAAGTTCCCATACCACTTCACAATCTAAACAATGCTTAAAAGTTCAAAATCTCTTCTGAAATCCATACACCCTCTTTAATGTAATCCATTATAAAATCAAATAAATGATAAAAAGTACCAGATCAGATGCTTCCAATGTTACCATTCCAAAGTATGGGAGCATAGTGAAGAAATACTAGACCAAAGTAAGAGCAGAAATTACCTGGGCAGACTCCATATTCTTCATCTTCATGTTTGATGTCAAAATGCTCTTCAGATCTCCAACTCCTTTCATCGTTGTTGACTACAACACAATCTTTTTTTTTTTTTTTTTTTGAGGTGGGGGGCAGTTTCTACTCCCTTTTGAAGCTTTCTTCTTCAGGTATCCTTCAGCATTTCTAACATCTTGGGGTCTCAAAAGCAATTCAACTTTACAATTTCTTGTTCCAATGACTGGGATTGACAATGATCATCTGGGCTCTTTTAAAGGGCTTAGGTCACTTCTCTAGCTCTGCCCTCTGTAACACTCTAGGCTCTTTTTGACTCAACTGTTGCTGCTATTCTTTTTTTTTTTCTTTTTTTTTTGATTTTTAATATTTTTATTACATATTTTCCTCAATTACATTTCCAATGCTATCCCAAAAGTCCCCCATAGCGCCCCCCCACTTCCCTACCCACCCATTCCCATTCTTTTGGCCCTGGCATTCCCCTATATTGGGGCATATAAAGTTTGCAAGTCCAATGGGCCTCTCTTTCCATTGATGGCCGACTAGGCCATCTTTCGATACATATGCAGCTAGAGACAAGAGCTCCGGGGTTCTGGTTAGTACATCATGTTGTTCCAACAATAGGGTTGCAGATCCCTTTAGCTCCTTGGGTACTTTCTCTAGCTTCTCCATTGGGAGCCCTGTGATACATCCAATAGCTGACTGTGAACATCCACTCCTGCGTTTGCTAGGCCCCGGCATCGTCTCACAAGAGACAGCTATATTTGGGTCCTTTCAGCAAAATCTTGCTAGTGTATGCAATGGTGTCAGCGTTTAGAAGCTGATTATGGGATGGATCCCTGGATACGGCAGTCTCTAAATGGTCCATCCTTTCATCACAGCTACGAACTTTGTCTCTGTAACTCCTTCCCTGGGTGTTTTGTTCCCTATTCTAAGAAGGTGCACAGTGTCCACACTTTGGTCTTCATTCTTCTTGAGTTTCATGCGTTTATCAAATTGTATCTTATATCTTGGGTATCCTAAGTTTTGGGCTAATATCCACTTATCAGTGAATACATATTGTGTGAGTTCTTTTGTGATTGTGTTACTTCACTCAAGATGATGCCCTCCAGGTCCATCCATTTGGCTAGGAATTTCATAAATTCATTCTTTTTAATAGCTGAGTAGTACTCCATTGTGTAAATGTACCATAATTTCTGTATCCATTCCTCTGTTGAGGGACATCTGGGTTCTTTCCAGCTTCTGGCTATTATAAATAGGGCTGCTATGAACATAGTGGAGCATGTGTCCTTTTTACCGGTTGGGACATCTTCTGGATATATGCCCAGGAGAGGCACTGCTGTATCCTCCGGTAGTACTATGTCCAATTTTCTGAGGAACCGCCAGACTGATTTCCAGAGTGGTTGTACAAGCTTGCAATCCCACCAACAATGGAGGAGTGTTCCTCTTTCTCCACATCCTCACCAGCATCTGCTGTCACCTGAATTTTTGATCTTAGCCATTCTGACTGGTGTGAGGTGGAATCTCAGGGTTGTTTTGATTTGCATTTCCCTGATGATTAAGGATGTTGAACATTTTTTCAGGTGCTTCTCTGCCATTCGGTATTCCTCAGGTGAGAATTCTTTGTTCAGTTCTGAGCCCCATTTTTTAATGGGGTTATTTGACTTTCTGGAGTCCACCTTCTTGAGTTCTTTATATATATTGGATATTAGTCCCTTATCTGATTTAGGATAGGTGAAGATCCTTTCCCAATCTGTTTGAGGTTTTTTTGTCTTATTGATGGTGTCTTTAGCCTTGCAGAAGCTTTGTAGTTTCATGAGGTCCCACTTGTCAATTCTCGATCTTACAGCACAAGCCATTACTGTTCTATTCAGGAATTTTTCCCCTGTGCCCATATCTTCAAGGCTTTTCCCCACTTTCTCCTCTATAAGTTTCAGTGTCTCTGGTTTTATGTGAAGTTCCTTGATCCACTTAGACTTGACCTTAGTACAAGGAGATAGGAATGGATCGATTCGCATTCTTCTACATGTTAACAACCAGTTGTGCCGTTGCTGCTATTCTTGATGGTCATTCTATGTTAACAGCATCTCCAATATGCTGTGGTCTTCCATGCAACTAGGTTGTACTTTCACAATAACCTTTCATAGGCTATCTTTGTGGTACCAAGCCTCAACTTCTTAGCATGACCCCTTCAGTCCTGTCATTGAATGTTTCCTAATGGTGTTTCATGACCTTTCAAAGGGTCAATCAGCAGTTGCTCTTCATCACCCCTTCAAAACCAGTATAACAATGGAGATTCCTACACATTACCAAGTTTGGCTGCCATTACAAGGTCTATCTCTGGAACACAACTACTTTGTCATCTCAGAATACACTTCCCAGAAGATTCTATTTCAGTGATGATGCTCTCTTTTTAATAACAAGTAATTTCTTAGCCCCAGGTAACCAGCATCAATTGTTCAAGTTACCTCTTCTACTCTTGACTCTAAAGCGAGCCAAAGCATCTGAGTTCTGCTGCTTGCTGGGACAGGAACATAGCCCCATTGTTCTATTACAACTTTACAAGCTTTTCTTTTTTAAATTTTATTTTCAGTGATTCCTTTATTGCCTAAACTTGGCTGTCCAGAGATTTGCTCTATAGACTCTCTTTGAACTAAGAAATCTGCAAGCCTCTGTCTCCTGAGTGTTTTCAGTATATTTTGTATTCTAGCTGGTAGTCACTGACCTGGATTTAAAGAAAATTTCAAATTTTGTTTTCAAATCTCTTTAGTCATAATTTTCCTCAAATGTAATGTTTACCATACAGCAGAAATTGTACATATGCTAAATTATCTTTATTTTATATGTAAGAAAAGCACTAATAACAGTGATATAAGAATTTTCTTTATGATTATCCAGCTAGAAAATGATATTCTTGAGGTTCAACATGGTTCTCTTAGTAAAATCCTACTCCCTATCTCCTGTAGTAATTTATCCTATAACACCCTTAATTTCACCCTGCAGGCAGTAGGATAAAGTCCTTCCATATTTTATAATAACCCCCAAATCTCACTTGTTTTGAGATAAAAGGGTCCTTTCCTGAACACTACAGAAACTGAGGAAGTTCAGAAGTTGGCTGAGGGTCCTGCCAATCATCTTATCTCTGTTATTAGTTTGGTTAACAGTTACTCCCTGGACCCCTATTGTTTGCCAAGATAAATAAAATGAGGGAAAAATCATGGTAATATTTCTCTTTCATGATAAAGTTCCTGTCTGATTTGGCAGTGATACAACATATCTGTTTCAAAGAAGAGGCAAATCAGATGGGCTGAGTGCAATTTTTAGAATCTTTATATCAGAATAGGACTGGCACGTAAAAGAAGTGATGTGAAGAAGGCAAACACAAATTATGGAAGCTTCCTCTCTGTGGTCACTAACAACTCAAACCGTTAGTTTCTACTCACAACGTATTTATTTGTATCACAGGCAAGCATGGGCTTCTAGTTGTCACTACCTAGAGATCAAATCTGTGCTCTGAGACCTCTTTACACAGTCTGACTCTGTGTGACTTTGACACAGACCTGAGAACCAAAGGAAAAATGTCCCTTCACAATTTTATATACAAAACAGAGTATTTCCTGGGAATTAGATATGTTCGATGATTAGGTACTACTCTCCCTGAGGGATTTTATAATTCATAAAGTTTTATCTTAAAGTCTTTAATTTATCAGGGTCCTTTAGAGTAATATAACTTATAGAATTAAATGCATAAGTCTGTGTATGCTATATGAGGGGCAGAGGGTGCCTGAGGGATAAAAGAAGTGGGATAAAACCCGCATCCAACCAGATTTCCGTTGCTCTGGGTGAGCAGACATGGAAGGACTGCCACAAGCTTTCTATGTGGCCCAAGTGGATGTCTGGCTGTGTGAAGCCATATGATCTTAGCTCCCTGGGGGATGGACAAGGGGCAGTCCTAAGTACCATATTCTCAGCCTTGGGCGTCCCATGCTAGATACCACCGAAGAGCTGAGAACAGTATGCCTCTCTCCCCGACACCCGACACCCCCCAATGCAGCTCAGGCAGCTTGGTCAGCCCCCCCGGGGGGGGGAGGGTGAGGAGAGGGCAGGGAGAGAGGGCACTAGGTGGTTCCCACGGAGAGTCTTTGGTCTGGTCCATGGCTGGAGCACAGGAAGGCCATCTGATGGAAGGTTAGATGTGGCTCATTAGGAGAAAGGAGAAAGCCTATCCCTTCTTTCAAGCAAGGTGGCCTTGATGAGCAGAGGCAGTCTATGGTTTAGAGCTTTATTGTGGAAAGTCAGAGAAAAAGAGAGAAGATGGAAAGAGAGAGAGAGAGTTCATCTTGGTAGATTTTACCTTTGATGAGTATGAAGTGCCCCTCCTTGTCTGGAATGCCAGGGTAAGGAAGTGGGAGTGGGTGGGTATGGGTGCAGGGCAGGGCGAGGGTACAGGGAACTTTCGGGATAGCATTTGAAATGTAAATAAAGAAAATATCTAATAAAAAATTTAAAGAGAGAGAGAGAGAGAGCAGCCATGGCCATGTGGAGAGAGGGGGAAAGGGAGAGAGAGTGAGAAAAAAAGAGAGGTCTAGAGAGGAGAGTAAGAAAGGCAAGGGCTTAAAGAGAGCAAGGAGGGGCCAAGCAGCTTCTTTCATAGTGGGCTGGGCTATCAGGTAACTGTGGGGAGGCATACCTGGCTAGAATGCCAGGAGCTTGGGACATTGTCTGCATGACTGATAGTTACACACCTCTCCTGTGGGAGCTGTAGGGGTGGTAACTTCGACAGAAGTCAGGGGTCCAGGAGACATGATGGAAAACCATCCCATGTAGGTGGAATCACCACCCATTGGGTCTCCTGGGGTTCAAGATCTATGCCCGACTGGAGACCAGGTTATCTTTGCACAGCCCACTGCCCTATACACACATATACACAAACACACAGAGAAACATGGGATTTATTCAGATAATTTACAGGCTTCAATTCAGCTAATCCAACAATGGCTGGCTGTGGGTTAAAAGTCCAAGAATCCAGTAGTAGTTGCTCAGTGCACCAGGCTGGATGTCTCAGTTGGTCTTTCCTATGTTCCTGAGTTCTGAAGAAGGCTTTAATGCCAGTGAAGGAATAAATGTGCTAGCAAGGTGAGAGCAAGCAGGAAAAGAGCACTTCCTTCTTCTATGTCATTGCGGTGGTTTGAATAGGTGTGGTCCCCACAGGCTGATGTGTTTGAATGCTTGGACATAGGGAGTATGAGGACAAGAGGCCTTATTGGATGAGGTATGGCCTTGTTGGAGGAAGCATGTCAATGTGAAGATGGGCTTTGATGTCTTATATAAGCTCAAGCTACACCCAGTGTGACAGTCTCATTCTGCTGCCTGATGATCAAGATGTAGAACTCTCAGCTCCTTTCCAGCACTATATATGAATGCCTGCTGCCATACTTTCCATCATGATAATAGTGGACTAATCCTATGAAAGTGTAAGACAGCCACAATTAAATGGTTTTTTATTATAAGAGTTGCCATGGTCATGATATCCCTTTAAAATAATAAAATGCAAACTAAGGCTTTCAACAGAATGTATGGCTCACATCAAAGTCCATTTGATGTAGTCAAGCTGATGACCAAGAATAGTCATCATAGTTCTTGTGAAAATATTGCTATTCCCCCTTTCACCCAGACTTTTTTTGAACAAATTCTTAAAATTATAATCTTGTGAATATTAATGATGTATCCTAATATGTGCTGTCCAAGATAGTTTTTCAGGATGACACAGATAAAGCCATTTGAAAGAAGAGAACCTTAGTTAAGAAAATGCCTCCATGGCTCTCAGTTGTTCTTCTTCATAAGAGACTCTCCATGAGATAATGGTAAAAATGAAGTAAAGTATATGTATGAATGATTATACACAGGGAGGCAGTTTTAGAACATGGTTCATGACCTTTCAATTACTATGGTACAAGGAAATAAATTGTACTTTTATACTAAAAAAAATGCCTACATAAGATCATTATGTAATCAGGTAAACCATTAGGGCATCTTCTCAAATGGTGGTTGGTAGGGAAGAACCTAAATTGTTGGTTGGAACATTCTTGGGATGGTAGTAGTGAGTTCTATAAGAAACCAGGCTGAGCAAGGCAGTGAACAACATACTTTCATGGCTTCTGAATCAGTTACTGCCTTCAGGTTCCTGCCAGGTTGAAATTCATGACTTGGCTTCCCTTTCATAAAGGACTGTGACTCAGAATATGTAAACCAAATAATTCCTTTTTTCCTTAAGTTGTTTTTGGTCATGATGCTTCATCACAGCAGTGTGACTCTAAGACATTTTAATAAATGCATTCATTTATTGTGGAATAGTAGTGCAGGTTGAATATACCTCCGAATTAATTATGTTTTTGAGTTAAAGCATTTAAAATAGTTTTTCTAGCATTTTGAGTTGTTGTACATAGTTTAATAATAGTAACTTTACTATATACTCCTTAGCATATCATAAGACTTATTCTCTATTGAAAAACTTACCAGCCTGCCTCTTTTGTGTGTTATCAGTTGTGAGTATATAATACTTGACATTCAGTGACTTAGTCCATGCTGTATGGACTAAAACTGTAATTCAGTTTTTTTAATTAGGTATTTTCCTCATTTACATTTCCAATGCTATCCCAAAAGTCCCCCCATACCCTCCCCACCATTCCCCTACCCACCCACTCTCACTTTTTGGCCCTGGCATTCCCCTGTACTGGGGCATATAAAGTTTGCAAGTCCAATGGGCCTCTCTTTCCAGTGATGGCCAACTAGGCCATCTTTTGATACATATGCAGCTAGAGTCAAGAGCTCCGGGGTACTGGTTAGTTCATAATGTTGTTCCACCTATAGGGTTGCAGATCCCTTTAGCTCCTTGGGTACTTTCTCTAGCTCCTCCATTGGAGGCCCTGTGATCCATCCAATAGCTGACTGTGAGTATCCACTTCTGTGATTGCTAGGCCCTGGCATAGTCTCACAAGAAAGAGCTATATCTGGGTCCTTTCAGCAAAATCTTGCTAGTGTGTGCAATGGTGTCAGCATTTGGAAGCTGATTATGGGATGGATCCCCGGATATGGCAGTCTCTAGATGGTCCATCCTTTCGTCACAGCTCCAAACATTGTCTCTGTAACTCCTTCCATGGGTGTTTTGTTCACAATTCTAAGAAGGGGCAAAGTGTCCACTTAATTCAGTTTTATAGTGGGACGTCGATCAATTACACATACATTTTCTTTATCTGTTCTTTATTTAATGGGCGCTTGTGTTCTTTCTCTTCCTCGGAGACTAAAAATAACGCTATAATTCACACTAAAAGTTGATATTTTTGTAGTATACATTAATTTCTTATAACTATTAAAACAGTAGTAGGATCGACACTTCTAATGTGCATTTTAGTTATTCTATGCTTAATATTCTGAGGGGGTAAGTATTGATTTTCCATAATGGCTATATTGATTTGTATTGGTTCAGAGAGCATGCAAGGGTCCTTCTTTGTCTCATTCTTGCCAGTAGCTATTATCACTTGAAAGTAGGTGATAACATTTGTGAAAAAAAATACTTCATTGTGACTTTTGTTTGTATTTTACTGATGACTAGTAATACTGAGCATTTTCTTTCTCGAATAAAACACCCATGGAAGGAGTTACAGAGACAAAGTTTGGAGCTGAGACGAAAAGATAGACCATCTAGAAACTGCCATATCCGGGGATCCATCCCATAATCAGCTTCCAAACGCTGGCCCCATTGCATACACTAGCAAGATTTTGCTAAAAGGACCCAGATAGGGCTGTCTCTTGTGAGACTATGCCGGGGCCTGGCAAACACAGAAGTGGATGCTCACAGTCAGCTATTGGATGGATCACAGGCCCCCAATGGAGGAGTTAGGGAGAGTACTCAAGGAGCTGAAGGGATCTGCAATCCTATAGGTGGAACAACAATATGAACTAACCAATACCCCCTCCCCCCCGGAGCTCGTGTCTCTAGCTGCATATGAATCAGAAGATGGCCTAGTCTGCCATCAGTGGAAAGAGAGGCCCTTGGCCGTGCAAACTTTATCTGCCTCAGTACAGGGGAACACCAGGGTCAAGAAGTGGGAGTGGGTGGGTAGGGGAGTTGGTGGGGGAGCGTGTGGGGGACTTTTGGGATAGCATTGAAAATGTAATTGAAATAAATACCCAGTAAAAATATGGAAAACAAACAAACAAACAAAAAACAAAAAACAAAAAACAAAATATCCAATCTCAAAGGTTTAACTGACTCCTCCCTGTGTTTCTGACACATTGTGTCTACAAGTATTTTAAAGGCATATTTCTTTTTTTCTTTTTTTTTCTTAGCTATTTTCTGTATTTACATTTTAAATGGTATCCCCTTTCCTAGCTTCCCCTTTGAAAATTCCCTATCCCCTCCCCTCCCCCTGCTCACCAACCCACCCACTCCCATTCCTGCTCCTGTAAAGGCATATTTCTTAATTTCTGATATACCTATTTAGATTCCTTTCAGTTCTTATTCTTTTTAAATTGAAATACGGGATTCTAGAGCACATAAACTTCATTAAGAGAAACATAGCCTTGCCTCTCATTTTCTGCATGAAAGGATTAATTGATACACAGTAGTGGACACCAGCAGCTCACACTCTGATCTCTTCCAACCTGTTAACCATGGTTATGCTGCTCTTAGTTCTGATCATTCCTTATGAATCTTTTTTCCCTAGGGACTATGGATGACAGCCATTTTTCTATATTTCATTTTGTGCTGCAATCCTGTGAAATCATTAAATATCTTTATCTTTTTCAATTAACTATTAACTGGCTAATTACCTTCTGGACTCTTCTCTTTTTATCCCTGGTGCGTTACTAAATAGAAACAAGTCAGAGAATGAACACTCTATACTATAATTTACCACCAAAGATGTAACTCTTTAATTCTATGGAATGTCTGTCAACTCATAAGTAGTGGTCACACCATCACAAATAGAGCTTTTGACAATTCTTTTCAAAACTTGGTATCAATTTTACTATGAAGGATTATCCTTTCAGATATCATACCATATAGAATGGTTAGGATAATGCATCCACTCTCTTGTTGTTCTAAATATGTGACCATTTCTGATGAATAATACTGCAAAATCAATGCAAACACAATTGATATAATTAGAATTGAGGAATGTGGTGAAATTGGAGAATGGAAAATTATAGAGTGTTTGAAAGGTTTCTTTATTTTGATAAAGGGATAATGAATGAATGGTAATTAAAAATGTTCTATGCTTCTTGTGGTTAGCATGATTCCTATAAATTTTTGTTTCTTTGATACTGGTTTCTGTCATATATACATTCACCCCACCTTCAATAATTAGGGAAGTCTTAAAATAACTGAGAATGTACTGAGACTATAAGTATCCTATTCTTAAAACTTATCAACTAATGGAAGATGGGTTTTGATTTGGAATATTATTGATGAGATAGGATGCTATGTCTTAAATATATTAGGCATATACCACTCTTTAAAAGAAAAAATGATTTTTTTTAAAGTCCTTACTCTAACATTATTTGTCTAACTTCTTCCTCTTCCTCTTCCTCTTCCTCTTCCTCTTCCTCTTCCTCTTCCTCTTCCTCTTCCTCTTCCTCTTCCTCTTCCTCTTCTTCTTCTTCTTCTTCTTCTTCTTCTTCTTCTTCTTCTTCTTCTTCTTCTTCTTCCTCTTCTTCCTCTTCTTCCTCTTCCTCTTCCTCTTCCTCTTCCTCTTCCTCTTCCTCTTCCTCTTCCTCTTCCTCTTCCTCTTCCTCTTCCTCTTCTTCTTCTTCTTCTTCTTCTTCTTCTTCTTCTTCTTCTTCTTCTTCTTCTTCTTCTGCAGTATTTTTTTGACTTGAGACAGGATTTCATGTAGCCCAGAGTGGTTCGAAATTGCTGCACAGAAGTAGTTGATTTGTACACCTAATCTGCCTGTCTCCATCACAAAGGCTAGCTGTTCTAGCATTGTGTGTTCTGCAAATATCCAAAACTCAAATATCAAATTAAACCAATGATCTTTGAGAATTATGTTATTTATATTAAATATCCATATATGTTTTTGTCATTATTGCTCATGTTTCCACTCATTAATGCAACCTATTTATTTGTTCATATTGTTTAAAATATTTTCCAAATATTCTATTTGAATTGAAAAATACTGCATCAGGGGAGCAAGTATTTGAGGCAAGAAAAATCCCTCCTATGAACTAATGAATCAATTGCTAGCTTCAAGATTAATAAATATTAAGGAAGGTATTAAATACTGTGAATCAGAAATAAGCATATGGAGCTAACTGTTATTTTCACATGAAAATGCTTTGACATGGCAAAGAATGATAAATTTTCTACTTTAGTACTGCAGATGGTTAAATAGATCGAATTAGTCAAACGTACTTTAAGACTTAAGGAACATAGATTTTTAAAAAGAGATATAATTTCTTCCTTTGTACTTAGTTTAAATGAACCAGGTGGTTAGAGGGAGAAAATTTGGATAAAATGAAGATGTGTGCAGTAGATACAGATAGCTCTGCTTCTGACTGACATTCAGGGAAGATAATTTCTGTCTATAAATCTCATAGTTCCCAAGCATACATACTCAAAGATAATCTGAGTTGAAAATTTGATAAATGTGAGCAAATATTCCAATTAAAAAATTTAATGAAAGAAAAAAATGGGTAAATGAATGAAATATATACAGTAGTAGATCCTTAAATATGGTTGTCAGAGACAGCATTGTATCTGTTTTGTGTTCCCGTGTGTGCCTTTGTGTGTGTATGTGTGCATGTGTTTATACCTTTGTGTAAAAATTATCAGGCATTATATTTTTGTTCAATGCCAAACAAGCACTACATATATCAGCATTAATTTACAGCTTGTAATACTAGTGTGTGTGTATGTATGTGTGTATGTGTGTAAGTATTCATAACAAAATTGTTTAATAGATTTTTTTTCACTTGGGAGACATGAAGTGATATGTCCTAAATCTTATTATTTATACATATACATATGGGAAATTTCTAGGAATGAAATTTTCAATGAACTCCTTATATACCATCAGAGCAATTAATGTGGTTTTTATGTATTCAGGACACTGATACTGAGTTCTTTCTATTAACACATATTTGTTGAAAGCAACCACATTCAAAGCAGGCATGAGACCTTATTGCTCATCTAACTAAACATAAATCCAGCAACAGAATTATGTCAATCCCCCACCATTTTTGCTTTTCTTGCACTGGTTTTGAGTAATGCAAAGACTGAATATCCATGCAAGGTATGACTTCCACTTAAAGGCTATACTCATATTGTTAGAGCTTACTGTATTTTGCAATACTGAGATGTAGGACCCTGGTTCTCCTTTATTTTGTCAATTTACCCAAAACATTAAATAAGGTAATGTGTTTTAAAAATATATTTCTCTAAGATGAGAAAAATTAGCCTTCACTACAATAAATTCCCTCAGCTATAAATCAGATGTTTAGGGTTTGGATTCAGATCTAAAGCTGAGAAGCCATGATCACTCTCTTACTCTGTGAAACCTACCAGAATTTTCAAAACACACAGAATTCATTACAAATGCCCCAACAGTCTTTAGCAACTGGAGCTTATGTACCATAGGATATTGTCATGATTTAACTTAAGAAAATTCATGTTCTATAATCAGTTTCAGGTTCAGTTATTTGTAGAAACTGAGTAGCCATTAGTTAAACGGAAATGTTCTCTAATAAACAGTCTAGATGATTTTTGAAAAAAAAAATTCTTTAGGGAGAATTACCTAATCAGCTATGCAGGAACAACCTATCACAGTTAAAATTTAAATTTGTATTCCATTTATTTTCCATTACTGTAACAAATATGACTGATTTAGGGGAATGATTCTGAGAATTCATGATGCATGAGGACAAGTTCAATTTCCTATTTACCTAAAGACACACATATATTAATCTTGATATATAAAGTTCAAATAAAGAAATTAATAAAATATATATCATTATATTCATCAAATTTCACTGCTTGTTGCATTCCTGCTCACCATCTCTTCACTCAGATGTGAAGTGTTTTGAATGTGGCCCCAGATAGATTTTATACAAGTATATACTTACTTATGGTATGCATCAGTAAAGTGGAAAAGTAGAGATTAAAAGTAGGTAAGACACTTGGAAATTCTAAAGATATATAAGAGATGTCGTGAATCATTATTTGTATGTTCTAGAGTTGCAGTTGGAATTTAAAGTTGTGCACAAATAATTTGTGGTAACAAATACCCTGAAATTTATCCACCCACACAACTGATGTTTTAAAAATACTAAAGTTTATTAATTTTAATCCTCTTTTAATTTTTAATATTTGATGGAAGTTGTGATATATCCAATAATACAAAAACTTGTGCAGATGAAGATCCTGCAAGGATAATTTAAAAAACCCCTTTCATTTAGGATATGCACATTAGTGAATATATACTATTAGGATGTCAATAGAGTCCCTTACTACAAGGAAGAACACTAGTTCATCCATACATCTGCAGAGGCTATGCATGACTTAACTTTGGTCCTGAATTTGACAAAAATATTTTAGTCTTTATTCTGTCCCTTTACCTACATTCATGCCTTAACCTAGATCCATTGAAAATACACTTCTTTGTGCAAATGAGTTGGACAAGTTCATTACCACTTCTGGAAAACATCTCGAAGCTTATGTCATGCTGAGTTAGTGGTTTTGTAATTAAATGTGTGCAGTTTTATTTTCCCAAGTCGATGAATTAATCCTTGTGCTATGCAGTTTCTTATTGGAAAATGTGATGCTCTATTTGTTTTCCTTATACAAAATGGCATAACTGCATCTTGGCTAATGAAATTTTATAAAGTTGTTTAATAGATATTTGATATATGTATTTCATGCCTCTATTCATATAACACAAATACAATTCTACAAATAAACCCCTCCACCAATTTCTCTATATTAAGACTAATTAGAAGTCTTAAAGACACATTTCTCTATATACACACATACACAACATACACAGCACACACACACACATATGTAACCATATATATATATATATATATGGCTAACATCATGACAGTATATGTTTTTAGACTACACTCCCAAATATCATCGAAGCTATATTTTATTGTATTACATGATCTCATTTTTGTTCCTGTTTTTTTCTTCCTCTGCTTGTTTTCAATGTTAATTTTATTATGTGTCTTGGGTAATACACTGCATAAGGAGATGTTTAATATCTATTTGTTAGATCCAATAATATCTTCTATCTCCAAGAATACTCGCAGATTTAGGTTCAGACAGAACAACTTGCTACACAAATTCGTCTGAGAATTGAGTTAACTACTCCACATAAAGATACTGCAAGGAATGCTCACCAGATGTCAGAAGATGTGAACCCTGTTTTGTCTTTTCTTCTGCCACCTTTACAAATAGAGGCAAGGCACAGAAGAGTAACTCATACAAAAAATAACTGCATGGCTATGCAGGTCATTACTTTTTTAACATTCTGCACTATATTCACTATTTCCATAAATACATCTGTCAAATGAGTAGATGTCATTTTTAGAAAATGTTCATTGTCCTACAGTTTAGCTGCTATTTTTTGGATTATTTTGTTTGGTATTTGCTTGTTTTGCTTTTAAATAGACTTCCTCTTTTGAGTTTGACTTTCTCCCATGTCAGCTTGACACAAGGTAGAGTCATCAGAGAAGAGGGAACCACATTGAGAAAATGCCTCAATAAGGTTAGGCTGTAAGTAGGATTATTACTTTTGGTCATGGTGTTTGAGCATAGTGATAGTAACCCTAACAAATAAGATTTCTATACCCTTCCATGTACTGTATTATGTTTCTATGAATGGATGTCTTCATATATTGACTTCAAATATTATGTGCTGAAGTGTATTAAATTAAAGTTAGTAGAATAAAGCTAGAGTTTACCAACCGATAATTAAACCCGTATTCCAAAGCATGAAACAAATTTAATAATATGTGAAAGACTGATATGAAAGTATATCCTGAATCCAGAGTAGATAACATGAACTCATTTAAGCAGTTCAGAAAGTAAAATGTTGATTTCTAGCTCTGTCTCCTATAGCTTTAGGAATATTTATTACATGTTATAGGAATGCCATACTAAATATAAATTCTATATAAAGACAAGACACTTTTGAAGTGTTTATTACCCCATTTGTGACATCTCTGTATACAAACTGTTATGATAGATGTAAGATTAGGGACTAAAGTGTTCTCTCTTTGGCCTATCTCTCCTAGTTGCATGCTTTCTAAATGGCATGGATAATGCGTCCAAAATACCCTGCAGAGTATTTTGCTAGAAGTTCAGTAAATGTTTGCTGAATTGAATTGCCACATTAACATGTAAATTGTCAGATTGCAGAGTTTACAGCTTGTAAATCTTATTTTAAAATCTAGGTTTACACAAATTTGCATATTATTTAGAAAATGAATAAATTAAACCCAAATCAGTATCTCATTTATATGCATTTCCACAAACTCATTTGAATGGTTTAAAGTGCTACTACTGGCCAGCAAGTTTGATAGGTCCCTAAGCAATGTTCATATAGGAATTAATTGTTTCCTTTAGAAGAATGCCCACAAAAATTATGATCTATTACTTAATTTTCCAAATGAAAATTCTTCAGAAAATATGGCTACTACTCACCCACAATCTTTTAGCTCAGTGTTTGAAAAATATATAAAGAATTGAATTTCACAGACATCTTGGATGCTTCAACAAATACAGTTGATCAGGTCATGTGAGTGAATTGCAAGCTACAGATAGTGTTTTATGCTCTCCCCCAGTGCAAAGCTGTTGTTTACTGAATGGTCATTTTTGGCTATGTAAGTTTCATCGCAAGACGGTGTATATCTGAGTAGCTTTCTTTTCAGGCGCTTGTGAATATGATTCCTACCTGAAGGGGGTAGGAACTCCACAGGAAGATCAACAGAGTCAACTAATATGGACAATTGGGGCTCTCGGAGTCTGAACCACCAACCAAAGAATATACATGGGTTTTACCTAGGCTTCCCTACATTTATGTAGCAGATGTGCAGCTTGGTCTTCATATGGATCTTGAGCAACTGGAACAGGGGCTATCCCCAAAGCTGTTGACTGTATGTGGGATATGTTCTTCTAATTGCACTGCTTGTTTTGGGAAGTAGCTAACCTCCCAGAGCCTTGATGTGACATGGTAGGGGGGATACTGGGGGGTAAGTACTCAGATAAGAAGGGGAAAGGGAGATGGGGAAAGGATTGTAGGATGGAGAACAGGATGTAAAGTGAATAAGTAAAACAAACAAACAAACAAACAAATAAATAAATAAATAAATAAATAAATAAATAAATGTGTTTCCAACTTTTGTTTGTTTTATTTTTAATTTTAACACAAAGCCTGGCTTATTCATAATTTCTCTTTCAGTATCATTGTTTTATTTTAAAAAGTACAATTTATAAACATTTATCAAAAACCTGAGAAAGAACATCCAATATATTAGTTAAATTTTAATAGCCATGACTCAAAATAATGCTGTACTCACTCTGGAGCTATGTCTTTTAATTGAAGGTATATGTTTGATGAAGAAAAAAGTATAAACTATATCTCATAGAATATAGCCTATCTACACCAATTGCAACTACCTGCATAAATAATTTACCTGATGAATGGGAATTGTTTAGCAAGGAGATAATTAGCAAAATTTTCTTAGTTGGTTGGTTGTTTTTATTTTTGTTTTTAAGGTAAGGGTTATTTAGAGGCAGCGAAAAGAATACACTTTCATCTTTTAAGTGACTCAGAAAGAGCAACATTGATATATTCATGAATTTAAACACGCTTAAAGCCAAATCATGGCACCTTTCCCAATCCATCAAGACATCAGTTTACTTTTACTGGGAATATGAAAGGAGACTAAGAGAAAGCCAACACTGCAGAAAGCTACAATTATGTTTTACAGGCTGCAATGTGCCAGGGTGTTCAGCGGATGATGTTTTTGTCTTGTCGTCAATAAATTCTGCCCCATGTTTCTATAATCACAATGCAGTTTTTACAGTAGGCAATTATTTTTAATTGTATGGATACGCAACCCCTTATTAAGTTACGAGGAAAAGACTAGCTGCACATATTAAAGAAACTGCAAACTCCAGTAGGATCCTTTGATTTCTAAATGATTTTGACAGTCTCTTCAAGAGTAGTTGCCCCATTTTCCTCCTTGAATTTAAAAAGGTTGTTTTTTTTTTCTTTTTCTTTTTAAAGGGAATCTTCTGACAGCATCATCTCCACATGATTTTTGTATGGCAGATTAGATAGTGAAAGGTTCCATCTACCACTCCCCAACCAATCAATTGCCTGGAAGACTAGCTCCATAGTTCTGCCATGCCTGTCTGAGTTATTTTATTTTTAAAAGAACATTGAATCACAACTGTTGAGAGCTGCAGTTTTAGGGAAAAATGCCCATCTCTGTCTCTGCAGGTTTCATTTAAATCTGGAAAGATAACAAGTTGAATAGGTTAAAAGTTGTTGCTATTTGACTGGAAACAAATTCTTCTCTTAATATTGCACAGTTGTGCATGTATGTGCACACTCACACACACAGAAACACACACAGAAACACAGGTGCACACACAGACACACAGACAGAGACAGACAGAGACTAGAGAGACAGAGACAGAGAGATAGAGTCAGAGAAAGAACACCACCACTACCACCACTACCATCAATGTTTATTTTATTTATTTTTTTATTTGAAAACACATTTATTACTGCTGGAATGCTTGCTACTCTTACAGGACAGAATTTTGTTACTAGATCCCATGCTGGATAAAGCAAGAACACCAGTAACTCGAGCTATCCAGGAGATCTGATGCTGTCTCCTACATTCCATAGAACTCCACCTACATGTGTACATACACACAAGACACATACACAGACATGAATAAATTATAAAACACAATTTCAATAAAATAAAATATATTTGCTAAATTATGTATGGAAATACTCTTTTTTTTATTTATTTTTTATTAGGTATTTTCCTCGTTTACATTTTCAATGCTATCCCAAAAGTCGCCCATACCCACCCCCCCAATCCCCTACCCACCCACTCCCCCTTTTTGGCCCTGGGGTTCCCCTGTACTGAGGCAGATAAAGTTTGCAAGTCCAATGGGCCTCTCTTTGCAGTGATGGCCGACTAGGCCATCTTTTGATACATATGCAGCTAGAGACAAGAGCTCTGGGTACTGGTTAGTTCATATTGTTGTTCCACCTATAGGGTTGCAGTTCCCTTTAGCTCCTTGGGTAATTTCTCTAGCTCCTTCATTGGGGGCTGTGTGATCCATCCAATAGATGACTGTTATCATCCACTTCTGTGTTTGCTAGGCCCTGGCATAGTCTCACAAGAGACAGCTATATCTGGGTCCTTTCAGCAAAATCTTGCTAGTGTATGCAATGGTGTCAGCGTTTGGAAGCTGATTATGGGATGGATCCCTGCATATGGCAATCACTAGATGGTCCATCCTTTCATCACAGCTCCAAATTTTGTCTCTGTAACTCCTTCCATGGGTGTTTTGTTCCCATTTCTAAGAAGGGGCAAAGTGTCCACACTTTGGTCTTCGTTCTTCTTGAATTTCATGTGTTTAGCAAATTGTATCTTATATCTTGGGTATCCTAAGTTTCTGGGCTAATATCCACTTATCAGTGAGTACATATTGTGCGAGTTCCTTTGTGATTGGGTTACCTCACTCAGGATGATGCCCTCCAGGTCCATCTATTTGCCTAGGAATTTCATAAATTCATTTTTTTTAATAGCTGAGTAGTACTCCATTGTGTAAATGTATCACATTTTCTGTATCCATTCCTCTGTTGAGGGGCATCTGGGTTCTTTCCAGCTTCTGGCTATTATAAATAAGGCTGCTATGAACATAGTGGAGCATGTGTCCTTCTTATCGGTTGGGATATCTTCTGGATATATGCCCAGGAGAGGTATTGCGGGATCCTCCAGTAGTACTATGTCCAATTTTCTGAGGAACCTCCAGACTGATTTCCAGAGTGGTTGTACAAGCTTGTAATTTAAATATGTACTAGTCCTTAATCATTTCAAGTAAGATTCAATATTTATTTATTCATATTATTTTTTAATCTTTTTACAGTCCAGTAGTTATTTTCCTCCTTGTCTGCCCTCTGTTCCTCATTCATTCCTTCTTGCCCTTATCTCCAAGAGTATGTCTCCAACTCCCCTACCCCACCAGACCTGGGGTCTCAAGTCTCTGAAGGGTTGGGTGTGTCTTATCTCACTGAAGCCAGACCAGACATTCCTTTACTGTACATGTGTTGAGGGGCTCATATCAGCTAAGGCTGTTTTTTTTCTTTTTGTTTTTCTTTATCAGTCATACACACACACACACACACACACACACACACACACACACATATTCCTTCTTTCTTCTTTTCTTTCTTTCTATCCTGATCAGTTTTCATATCAATTCCTCCTCCCTTTGTTTCTTTGCAGAAAAGAGAATATTTTCCATGGGTATCAAATACCTATGGCATATCAAATTACAGTAAGTCTTGGAACCTCCCCTTGAATTGACCCAAGAGGAAAGGGTCCCAAAAGCAGACAAAAGAGTTTATTTTCACTCCATCAATTCTGTTTTCAATTATATACTCCCTTAGTTACTGTTTCATAATATTTTTCAACTCTACTTAGTCTCTGTGCTATTCAGCTTTGCAAAAGATTTTAATATATTAGCAAATAATAAGCTTCTTATAAACAAATGCTACTGGTCTTTATACTACACGTTTCTCTCTTCATGCAAATAATATATACATAGAGAGCACAAACATACATAAATGCAAATGCAACCCATATATGTAGACTGTAAATATGATTTATACATGTCTGATAATGTGTTTTGTGTATATTAATTTCACTATGCATTCATTGAGATGAAAAAGACAGAAAACATAATTTTTCTTATTCATCATTACATTTACTGGAAATGTTATATTATACTATGTATTGTATTTCGTAAATTTTATTATGAATTAAATCAAAATTTCTTTTTGAATAAACAGTTTAGCCAAGGTGTTTGACCTTTGACCTCAGGGACAATGTTTCATTTGCTTTTCAATGATATCATAAAGAAGAATGACAAGTTTTTCATGAGCTATCTCCCTCTCCAAATTTACTCAGTTATAGAAGCTTAGCCACACTTAAGTGAAAGTTAATTTGACAAATTAAATACCATTGTTCCAGCAAAGAAATGATAATTGATTGCAAAAAGCTTTCTGTTCCCCTCCTCTAAAAACTTAAAACTAACAATCCTCAGAATGGATTTCACTCAAAATTTTAAAAAAATCTTTTAAACAAATAACATACCTGCATATTTTGTAATAAGAGATTGAGCTCATTTTCTACCCCAGAAAAGGGAAATCGATTTTTTAGCCAACAGGTGGCAGACTTTTTTAGTAACTCAAACTACTATGAAGGATTCACTCTGCAGGGAATTTTCAACGTCATCCTGCCTTGTTTTGGTTCTTGTGAGCTCTTCTTGTTATTCAATCACATCTTCCTACCACAATGTATAAGACTCTCTTTCTTACTCCTTACTATATGGAGGAGTAGCAGAGAGTGTTCACTTTGTAAACTTTGGGTTGTAAATTTTCAAATTCAAAAATACTGCTAGAGAGTGTTTGCCTCTAACAGAATATCTTGGACACATTATATCAGGTAATAGAATAACTTTACATTCATTGTTTTGAAACATTATTGTTTGGCCTTCAAGGCTGATTAGAAATATCACCCTTGAATATCTATGTTGGATGAAGAGTGGGAGTGCATGTTTATCTTTGTCAACATACAGTCTACATGGCCTTCTTTGTCACTACTGACCTCTTGGTTCTTTAATCTCTGGAATCCCAGTGTGTTATAGGATGCACAGTAGTGTCTAGTTCCACCTCAGTTAAACATATCCAATGGCAATATGTTCCCTTATCATTGGTGCAATTTTGTAATGTTTCCCAAATCTGCATATGTCATGAGACTTTTGTCTATGAACAGTAAAATTTAAACAGTTTTCAATATTTCAACTATATTTCAATTCATTGAGAATATGTTTTGTGTAGAGACAATTAAAAAAAAAAAAGATGTAAAAGGAAGTATTATCAAAATCTACCCTGCATAAAGCAACAATCCCACATGGTTTCACAGGAGAAATCTATAAAGCCTTCAAATGTCATGCCACCCACATCTCTACATATTTTTACAGGATTAAAAAAGTGACAGAACCCTTCCTGATTCACATTATCTTCCTCCCCTCTCCTCTCTTCTTCCTTCCTCTCCAATCCCTTCTCTATCTCCTTGACAGATCAGACTTAGAGCTTGTGGCATGTTAAGTAAGCAAGCATACTATGCCACTTAGCTAAACTCCTAGCCCAACAATCTTGATAACTAATTAAGGTATAAAGTATTAATGAATTCCAAAGTGTATAGAAATATTTTGTTTCATACTGAATGTTCTCACATTGTTAAACATTCTCTCATATACACTTATTCTTAATTACAAGATGAAAGGCATCATTTTACTTGGAAAGTCAAGAAACCATATTAAACCAAATATTAGTACTATGACAAGCAGATGTCAGTCTTTGATCCACTAATCGCTCCCATCCCAAATGTTGCTTCCATTTTTCCCCCTAGAGAGTAGCATGTGACTAAGAATAGGACTTCACTAATTAATCACTCGAGCCTCTCTAGAAATCTGCTATGTGTGCAATCACCACATAGGCTTCTTTTGCCTTTATCACATATAGCTCTGCTACTCAGAAATATGCTTCATTAAGTCAGTTTTATAAAGAGCACAAGTCTATGTTCGGAAAAGAACAATTTTGTCTATGGTAATCATAAAGGGCCTGAATTAGAGTCATGGTAGCTGTTTTAAAAAATAGATCAAAATTTCATGACTAAACAAGACCAAAGTTTCTTTCTTTTTTTTTTTTTTTTTTTGGTTTTTCGAGACAGGGTTTCTCTGTGTAGCCCTGGCTGTCCTGGCACTCACTTTGTAGACCAGGCTGGCCTCGAACTCAGAAATCCGCCTGCCTCTGCCTCCCGAGTGCTGGGATTAAAGGCGTGCGCCACCACGCCCGGCCGCAAAGTTTCTTTCTTAAGAAATAGTTTGGCAAACATCTCCATGCTATAACCTCTAGAGACATGATTTCCTTTGCTTTTAGATGTCATGAAGAGGAACATCAAGGGTTCATGAGTCAGACAGAACTGCAACTGTCATTCCATTGTGGGCCACACTCAGAGCAGGAAATACAGCAGGTGTGATGCCATCATGAAGCCAATGAAAGGAAAACTTGATTGTGCATCTTTCAGTTCCATATGTGTCTTCTCAAACTCCAAAGGGAACAATAATCCCAATGGCCTCTTCAAAAAGTGTTTTAATGATCACCTCCACAATCTTTTTATTTTTTAAATTTTAAAAAATCTTTTTGGTGTTTCTGTGTAACAGCCCTGGATGTCTTGGAACTCTATTTGTACACCAGTCTGCCTTGAATTGACAGAGATCTTCCTGCCTCTGCCTCCAGAGCATTGGGATTGAGAACGTAAGCCACCATATTCAGCTCCACCTACACATTCTTAATAAGAACTCTATAATATTCTTCCTCAGAAAATTTTTACAAAGATATTTTTATTGTCCATCTATGTCCTTAAAGGAATGGAATGTACTGGCTATTCTGGAATCTTCTGAAGGTTCCATTGCCTAATTTAAGCGATGGCATGTCTGAGGTTCAGATGTTTATCATTTACCTGGAGGCACTAATTACTATGTAAAAAAATCCATTGAAATTTGGAACCACATAATTCAGTTGAACAATTTTAATCAAATAATTCAGAATGCTATTAAAATATTAAATTCATATCTTAAATATTTATGCCTACTTGAAACCCACTAATAAATAGTACCTTGCCAATTTTCAGTGCAGGTCAAAGTCTACCTAATACAACTCAGGTGTTTATCATTAATTAACCGTCACAGGATCAGAGTCTACCTACAACTTCTAGTCTTAATCTGTTCCATTTTTCTTTTCTTCCCAATCCTTCTTCCTCTCTCTCTCTCCTCCTTTCTTTACCCCCTCTCTGAAGTTCTATCTCTGAATCTCTTTCTTTCTACTTTGATTAAAGAATGAATTCAGAGCCCTTTATGATTTAGTATGAGATCAGAGTGTATTGAGAGTGATACAATTTTAAAAGTCTTTACCAGCCCTAATTTAAAAATATTCACAAAAATTTCAATTCTTAAATGTTTCCTAAGTGATGAATATTTCATAGAAACAAATTTGTGTGTACAGCTGTACTTTGTAAGTTTATGAAATATTTAATCAAATTTTTAAATTAAATAATAAAGAAAAACTGTCTAAAATTTTGAGAGATATTGTTACAATAATTCTATAAATGTTTTTGATTCATTTTGAATGCCATTTTAATCATATAACCTAAGCAGGGTAAAAAACATTTTATTCCTTTTGGATAAAAAAAAAATTGCTTTTATAAATCTGGAAGTAAAGTCTTAGTTTGGACAGTTTTATGCAGTATATATAGTTTACTTCTCTCTGATGAGAAAGTTGGATATTTCCTGTGTAGTCACTGAATCATTATCTTGATTGTTCTCATTTGCACTCATTTATGATTATGTCATTAGGTACTCACCTGTGCTTAGAATCTTTCTGACTTTCTTATTCCATCAGTCCACTAATGTCTGTTAATATTGTTCCTAGGTTTCTGAATTCTAGAAAAAAATTCCATCACACCTGCTTGTTAAGTTCTTGTTTTCTCTATATTTTAATATACAGAGAAGTAAAAATACATACATTATGCTTGCTTCAGAGCATCCAACCCTTTTCTCATAATACAGTGCATTTTAGCTTTCATTTCTAATATAAAATTCAAGTTTAAATATAATTAATGTACTCCTTTGGGAAATGGGTAAATGCAAAAATGTTAAAGTAAAATTGCATATGCATTTGCTTGTCTGGACCACAGATACTTTAAAGAAATTTTGCTGTCATAATAAACATGTGTGCTAGAAATTAGTGCTAGAAATTCTTCATATTAGAACTATCCTCTCAACTTCTAGAATGTTAATGATGTTTTCTCTTCCATATAAACTCCCTTTAGTGTTTATAGGTTTTCTAATCATTCATTCCCCTCTGAATAATTTCTATTTTTAATTAGTTGTCTCTGACTTACTTCTATGATTATAGTAAAATCAGATGGTATGTCAAAGACACGTCACCCTTTTTTAATAGAACTCCATACCTGAGAGAGAGACTATGTGAATGAATACACTGCTTTAAACATGCTATTTCTTATCCCCTTCATAATTTAAAACTGTATTTTCATGTCATAAGTTATTAACTAATTCTACTTATATCTAGTATGTATAACCTAGATATACATATATTTATTTGTATAAGCAATAAAAATAATGCAGTGAGAATTTCTAGCTTCTATTCTCTTTATATTCCATCTGTCGTAAAATAAAGTACTTAAAATATTAATTGCTTCTAATTGTTTATTGAGACACAACTGCATATAATTTGTTATATTCTCACTAATTATATTTTAGAAATAAATATTAATTAAACTACAAATTTTAGATATTCAAATGACATGCAAAATTTAATTAATCACAAAACAAACAAACAAAAAAAACCCTGACTTTTCCCCACCACGCAGAGCTCAAGTCTTGAAATAATATACTTCAAGGTAATGTCACGAGTGTATGCTTTCTGCTTAGAATGGTTATTTATAGTCGGATCAATTAATTCCTAGAATCTGCAGGGTAAAGGATCCCTTTATCCTGTCATCCTATAGAGCTAAGTGTATGGTCTCTGCTGAGCTGAAGCAAACTTTAAAGCTGATCAAACTTCTAAGCAAAATCCTGTATTACGATTAGTGATGGGTCTGATGCTGCGAAGTGAATAGAGGGGAAAGAATCACAAAGGCTTCCCAGGTTGGAGTCGGATGAAAGAGTCCTGGGAATGAACTGTATATCTGGGGCTTATCACAACTCCCTTGGTGGCTGGAACTAGGTCTGAAATCTTGTTAGGACAAACCTTCTTGGGATACTTTATGCCTTCTCTCTTTGTAGTAAGGTCAGATGCACCAAAGGAGCAGTTTGCCTTTTCAAAAAGCACCAAGAGAAATAAGATGGGAATTTCAGATACAGACCCCAGAACTGACAAGTCTGGCTTAGAAGACAGGGTCCCTTCAAAGTTTTTGAGGCTACTCAGAGCTAATTTATAAGCAAGTAGCATTTATAGAAATGATACAATTTGTTTTAAGTAATTAAATCAGGTATGTATCCAAATTTAGCTAGTGATTAGAATTTCACTTTCATCTACATGTAAAAGCAAATCAAACATAAGAAAAATAAATAAAAATAGCTTGTGTTGACTTGATTTAAAAATTTGTATACACATCATTGTGTTTTATGTATTTGTCTTTCCTCTGATTCTTTAAAATGGAAGACTTCTAAATCACTAGACACACATTTTTTTTCTGTTTATAACAAACCTGTCAGGCATCTTTTATCTTTGTAGTATATATGAAGGAGTATTTTCATATCTGAAAGACAGACAAATCTAACAGTTACTGGATCATAGCATTGTGATCCAAATTAAACATAATTTTGCTTTGACAACCATAAATCAAGCATTTTACATAAAATGTAGGGAATGTGTTCTTTCATATATATTGTCTTACTTTAAAGAATATGGAAAGCATTAAAATGAAAAAGCAATTTAAAATTATGGGCCCTTCAAAAACCAAATCTGGTTAGAAAAGTAAGTTTATATATTTAATTCTTAGGTTTATTTACTCCTGTAACACATTTTGCTGTATATAGCCTTAACTTTTACTATTAGTCAATATATAATATTCAATTTACATTTTTTAAGCAAAAATCACTTTGTTCTGTGCTTTAGGAGATTTTTAAAGGATGAACAAAACATAAACACACACCACTAACCATGAGCATTAAAAACTAGTAATGGAAGCAATTAGGAAATATTTATTTTATACTTTCCAATGGACTGTGAATGTAGCTCAGTTGTAGAGCCCACACAAGGACCTGTTTTACCCTATCAGTGTAAATACTAAACATTGGGGTTTTCTTTTCTTATTTCTTTTCTTTCTTTTTTGAGATAGATTTCCCTTCATACTTCCCTTTCCCCCCTTCAAATCTTCCCACATGAACTTCCTGTTCTCCTTTAAATTCAGTTTCTTTATTTATTAATTGTTATCACATACAATGCTTTTGTATTTATATACAATTTCAATTCCTAAGTAAGACCCATTTAGTTCATATAATTACTTGTGTGTATGTTTTCTGGACTGATTGACTAGCACTGGCCACCCAGTCGGTATGACCTTCCCTTGAGAAAATCACCTCTCCTGCTCTCAGCTTTCCTTTTTTTACTTTTTACTCTTTAAGATTAGTTTTTCTTTATTTACATTTCAAATGTTATCCCCTCTGGAAACCCCCTATCCAATCCCTTTTCGCCCTGCTTCTATGAAGATGTTCCATCACCTATCCACCCACTCCCTCTTGCCTGTCTTGGCATTCCCCTACACTGGGGCATTGAGTCTTCACAGGACCAATGGCCTCTCCTCCCACTGATGTTGGACAAGGCCTCCCTCTGCAATATATGCAGATGGAGTCATGGCTCCCTCCATGTGTACCTCCTTGTTGGTGGTTTAGTTGCAGGGAGCTCTGGGGGTTCTGGTTGCAAACCTCTTCAGTTCCTTCAGTCCTTTCAGTAGTTACTTCATTAGGACCCCATGCTCAGCCCAATGGTTGGCTGGGAGCATTCACTTCTGTATTTTTCAGGCTCTGGCAGAGCCTCTCAGGAGACAGATATACTAGGCTCCTGTTAGAAGCACTTGTTGACATCCACAATAGTGTATGAGTTTGGTAACTGTATATGGGATGGCTTCCCAGGTGGGGCAATCTATGGATGACATTTCTATGTCTCTGCTCCACACATTGTATGTCCTCCAGTGGGTATTTTCCCCCTTCTAAGAAGGATTGAAGTATCCACACTTTGGTCTTCCTTCTTTCTGAGCTTCATGTGGTCTGTGAATTGTATCTTGGGTATTCTGAACTTTTGGGCTAATATCCACCTAGTGAGTGCATACCATGTTGCTCTTTTGTGGTTGGGTTACCTCATTGAAGATGATATTTTCTAGTTCCATCCATTTGAGAATTTCATCAAGTCGTTTTTAAAAACTGAGTAGTACTCCATTGTGTAAATGTACCACATTTTCTGTATCCATTCCTCTGTTGAGGGACATCTGGGTTCTTTACAGCTTCTGGCTATTATAAATATGGCTGCTATGAACATAGTGGAGCATGTGTCCTGGTTATATTTTGCAGAATCTTTTGGGTTTATGCCCAGGAGTGGTAACATTGGCTCCTCAGGTAATACTATGTCCATTTTTTTTTTTATTTCCAGAGTGGTTGTACCAGTTTGCAATCCCACCAGCAAAGAAGGAGTGTTCCTCTTTCTCCACATCCTCAGTTGCCTTTAGTCTTTTTGTGTAGACTTGAGGTTCTGTGGGCTTTTTATCCCCATCCATTTTAAGATGTCTATTATTGTTGTCCATATTCAGCTCACATTTAGGCAGTCAAGCTACTGATACTATGGATATAGATTCTAATATTAGTGGGAAATATAACCTGACAAAAAGTCCCTAATCCTCCAGCTCCTAGCAATTATTATCCCTGCTTAGACAATTTTCCCTGAGCCAGAGGAATAGGAGTGTTTTATAGGTATATATATTAAGACTGGGTGCCACAACTGTTCATTTTGATTGGTTGTGGCTTTTTGTAATGGTCTCCATCTGCCACAAAGAGAAATTTCATTGATGTGTGGTGAAGACCACAAATATCTTTGGATGTATAAAAATATATCTTTGTAGATTGATGCTAGTGGTTATTCTTGGTTAGTAAATTAGTGATTGAAAGTTCTCTTCCAATAAACATAACTATGCTGATACAATTGATTTGCTAGGTTTGCAGTACCAGACATGGTTTCCTTCTTGTTTAACACATCTTTAAGTCCAACCAGAAAACTGATGGTTATGCTTGAGGTGTGCATGATATTACTATACCCTTAGGATATATTGACATGCTGATTGTTCATGTGGTTCACAGGCATTTTATTTTTTAAAACGGAAACAGAGCAAGCAAGCAAGCAAACAAACAAACAAACAAACAAACAAACACAGAACAAACCCAAACCTGGTAAGAGTTAGGGAGTCAGTTTACAATTTGTTCAACTTGAAGGCAGTACTCTACTTCCTAGATTTTATTTCTACAGACTCTGCAAGTGATACACAAAACTATGATACATGGCATTATATAATGCAGCCTAGAAGAAAGAACAAAGACAATAAAGGATTAGTTCTCTTCCCTATAGGATACAGAAAGGGTCATACAGCTTTGAATAGGGGCATGACTTGCTTGTGACTAGAGATACGCTGGTGTTTCAAGAAAGAGCCAATTGTAAAAATGTAGAAGGTAGTTATTAGATTCATGTATATTTTGCTGTTGTTGCTGTTAGCTGAAGTTCTTGAATATTCAGCAAGGTAAGGAGCCCAAGGGGATTGTGCATAATTCTGTTGTTGGGAAATCCTAACAAGCTGAGATTCAGGAAATGACTGGATCTAAGCCAGACATTACAGTTTCTGACAAAATCTCATGATCGAGTTACTTTTTAATACTTTGTAAATTTATTTTTCCATTCAGAAGAATAAAATGATAATATCACTATCTCTGTAAAATGGTCAAAATGTACTTCTAATGGATTTATCCCTTGAATAGACTGCCCACAGTCTAATGGGATTCTTAAGTGTACCTAAACAGGAACATCCTTCAGAAATAGGAGAAGGAAATCTTTTGTTAGCTGTGTTCTCTCTCTCTCTCTCTCTCTCTCTCTCTCTCTCTCTCTCTCTCTCCTTTACTTGATTGATCTATAAATCTATTGTGCTGTTTTGGGAAAATAGTTATATTTTAGATGATTGTTTCTCTAAAAGTGCAAGTGTTACAGATTTTTTTTTGCAAAATATGTAAAGCTTTGGACTAAAATTATATATAATCATTTAGATGTTAAATTATTTATTACTTTAGGAACAAGTTTAGTACTAAGAAGTTAGGCAAGAGAAAGACTGACTATGCATCTTTATATGAAATTATTGAATGCATTACACCAACTAAATACAAATGGCCTCATTGATATATGTTTAAAATGTTTATATTTGTAATATTTAGGTTATTTGTAAATTACTTTGTATTCCACTAAATATTCTCTTGTTACTAGTTTGAAGTCATTAACAAGATTTCACTTAAATTCCAAAGCTTGAATATACAGATAAATAGGATAAAGTAATATCTGTCCCTATGTGGGCTACAGCACATTACATAAATATATTACTAAACAACATATTAATAAGATATTACGTAATTGACAGCACATTACAGAAAAAGGTGTTTTGGTCATTTCTTCAAAATTAATACTTACTATAATTATTAAATACCAGTAAATTCTT